>NC_052159.1:65371-92088 GCF_902713615.1 Scyliorhinus canicula
GGCCAGTCCAGGGAGAGGGGCCCGTCCAGGGGAGGGCCAGTCCAGGGGACCGGGCCAGTCCAGGGGAGGTAGGTCTTTGGGGAAAGGGGCCAGCTTCCAGGGGGAGGGGCCAGTCACAGGGGGATCGGGGCCAGTCCAGGGGGGGAGGGGCCAGCTCCTAGGGGGGAGGGGCACAGTCCAGGGGAGTGGGGGGCACGTCCAGGGGGGAGGGCCAGTCCAGGGGGGAGGGGCCAGTCCAGGGGGGAGGGGCCAGTCCAGGGGGGAGGGGCCAGTCCAGGGGGAGGGGCCAGTCCAGGGGGAGGGGCCTGGTCCAGGGGAAGGGATTGGGGAAAGGGGCCGGTTCAGGGGGAGGGGCCAGTCCAGGGGGAGGGGCCAGTCCAGGGGGAGTGGATTGGGAGAAGGGGCCAGATTAGGGGGAGGGGCCAGTCCAGGGGAGGGGCCAGGGAGAAGGGGCTAGTCCAGGGGGAGGGGCCAGTCCAGGGGGAGGGGATTGGTAGAAGGGGCCAGTTTAGGGGGAGGGGCCAGTCCAGGGGGAGGGGCCAGTCCAGGGGAAGTGGATTGGGGAAAGGGGCCGGTTCAGGGGGAGGGGCCAGTCCAGGGTGAGAGGCCAGTCCAGGGGGAGGGGATTGGGAGAAGGGGCCAGTCCAGGGGGAGGGGCCAGTCCAGGGGGACGGGCCAGTCCAGGGGGAGGGGATTGTGGAAAGGGGCCGGTTCAGGGTGAGGGGACTGTCCAGGGGGAGGGGCCAGTCCAGGGACAGGGGATAGGGGCCAGTTCAGGGGGAGGGGCCTAGTCCAGGGGGAGGGGATTGGGAGAAGGGGCCAGTCCAGGGGGAGGGGCCAGTCCAGGGGGAGGGGCCAGTCCAGGGGGAGGGGATTGGGAGAAGGGGCCAGTCCAGGGGGAGGGGCCAGTCCAGGGGGAGGGGCCAGTCCAGGGGGACGGGCCAGTCCAGGGGAGGGGATTGTGGAAAGGGGCCGGTTCAGGGTGAGGGGACTGTCCAGGGGGAGGGGCCAGTCCAGGGACAGGGGATAGGGGCCAGTTCAGGGGGAGGGGCCTAGTCCAGGGGGAGGGGATTGGGAGAAGGGGCCAGTCCAGGGGGAGGGGATGGGGAGAAGGGGCCAGTCCAGGGGGAGGGGCCAGTCCAGGGGAAGGGGATTGGGAGAATGGGCTAGTCCAGGGGAAGGGGCAAATCCAGGAGGAGGGGATTGGGGAAAGGGGCCAGTTAAGGGGGAGGGGCCAGTCCAGGGGGAGGGGAAAGTCTAGAGGGCAGGGGCCAGTCCAGGGGGAGGGGCCAGTCCAGGGGGAGGGGCCAGCCCAGGGACAGGGAATAGGGGAAAGGGGCCAGTCCAGGGTGAGGGGCCAGTCCAGGGGGAAGGGCTGGTCCAGCGGGAGGGGCTGGTCCATGGGGTGGGGCCAGTCCAGGGGAGGGGCCAGTCCAGGGGGAAGGGCCAGTCCAGTGGGATGTTATTGGGGAAAGGGGCCAGTCCAGGGGGGAGGGGCCAGTCCAGGGGGAGGGGCCAGTCCAGGGGGAGGGGCCAGTCCAGGGGGGAGGGGCCAGTCCAGGGGGATGGGACCGTCCAGGAGGAGGGGCTAGTCCAGGGGGAGGGGCCAGTCCAGGGGGAGGGGCCAGTCCAGGGGGAGGTTATTTGGGAAAGGGGCCAGTCCAGGGGGGAGGGCCAATCCAGGGGGGAGGGGCCAGTCCAGGGAGGAGGGGCCAGTCCAGGGAGGAGGGGCAGTCCAGGGAGGAGGGGCCAGTCCAGGGGGGAGGGGCCAGTCCAGGGGGGAGGGGCCAGTCCATGGGGAGGGGCCAGTCCAGGGGGGAGGGGCCAGTCCAGGGGGAGGGGCCAGTCCAGGGGGAGGTTATTTGGGAAAGGGGCCAGTCCAGGGGGGAGGGGCCAGTCCAGGGGGGAGGGGCCAGTCCAGGGGGGAGGGGCCAGTCCAGGGGGGAGGGGCCAGTCCAGGGGGGGGGGGGGGCAGTCCAGGGAGGAGGGGCCAGTCCAGGGGGGAGGGGCCAGTCCAGGGGGGAGGGGCCAGTCCAGGGGGAGGGGCCAGTCCAGGGGGGGGCAGTCCAGGGGGGAGGGGCCAGTCCAGGGGGGAGGGCAGTCCAGGGAGGAGGGGCCAGTCCAGGGGGGGGCAGTCCAGGGGGGAGGGGCCAGTCCAGGGGGAGGGGCCAGTCCAGGGGGGGGCAGTCCAGGGGGGGAGGGGCCAGTCCAGGGGGAGGGGCCAGTCCAGGGGGGAGGGGCCAGTCCAGGGGGGAGGGGCCAGTCCAGGGGGAGGGGCCAGTCCAGGGGGGAGGGGCCAGTCCAGGGGGAGGGGCCAGTCCAGGGGGGAGGGGCCAGTCCAGGGGGGAGGGGCCAGTCCAGGGGGAGGGGCCAGTCCAGGGGGAGGGGATTGGGGAAAGGGTCCCACTTGACACAATGAGCCACGTTCCCCATCTCCAGCTCTTGCTCCAACCCCGATTCTCGATGGAGCTGCTCGATATCCACCTTACCTCTTCCAGCAACATCAGAACCAAGCTCTCAGTGTAACGGCTCAAAGCTCCCACTTGGGCTCTTGGTGTTGGCGATGTTGGACAGGCTCAGCATTCCTGGATTCAGGATTGGGGGGGGGCAGAGATTGGCAGGAAATTCCAAAGGGCAGGGACAGATCAAGTGAGTGGATAGTTCATTGGCAGATGGAGTTGATTATGAGGGAGTGAGATCATCCACCTTAGTCCCAGGACAGATGAACGAGGATATTTTGGGAATGATGAGAGACGAGGAAGCAGAGATTTGGGAATCCCAAGTACATAAAGTCACCGAGAAGCTGTGGACAGGCACAAGGAGCAATGAAAAAAACCCAAATAAATTGCAGAGCTTTAGATAAAGGTGGCTGTCAGACAAAGGGACGGACGCTCTACTCCAGTTGTATGAAACTGTGACAGGATCACACCTGGAATAACTGTGATTAGGGTACTGGAGCTCAGAAAGCAGGAGGTGCACTTTCCCCAGAATGATGTCAGGGATTAAAGGGTTAAATGATGAGGTACACATGAGACTCGGATTCTCTGATCTAATCAAGGCGTTTTTGATGATTAATGGAGTTAGAACAACAAAGAACAACAAAGAAAATTACAGCACAGGAACAGCCCCTTCGGCCCTCCCAGCCTGCGCCGATCCAGATCCTTTATCGAAACCTGTGGCCTATTTTCCAAGGTCTACTTCCCTCTGTTCCCCACCCATTCATATATCTGTCCAGATGCATCTTAAATGATGCTATCGTGCCCGCCTCTACCACCTCCGCTGGCAAAGCATTCCAGGCACCCACCACCCTCTGCGTAAAAAACTTTCCACCCACATCTCCCTTAAACTTTCCTCCTCTCACCTTGAAATCGTGACCCCTTGTAACTGACACCCCCACTCTTGGAAAAGCTTGTTGCTATCCACCCTGTCCATACCTCTCATAATTTTGTAGACCTCAATCAGGTCCCCCCTCAACCTCCGTCTTTCCAATGAAAACAATCCTAATCTACTCAACCTTTCTTCATAGCTAGCACCCTCCATACCAGGCAACATCCTGGTGAACCTCCTCTGCACCCTCTCCAAAGCATCCACATCCTTCTGGTAATGTGGCGACCAGAACTGCACGCAGTATTCCAAATGTGGCCTAACCAAAGTCCTATACAACTGTAACATGACCTGCCGACGAGTTGATCAGGTCGACAATTGATTTCTATTTCTTCTTGGAGGGGGGGGGGGGGGGGCTCCAGAACAGAGGGTCTCAGAGTCGGACCATTCAGGAAGATGTCAGCAAGCAGATCTTTGCACAACAGGTGAGTGGGAATCAGGAACTCTCCCGCCCAGAATGCTGTTGCCATTTGGCTGACAGGCATTTTGGGAAGATTGAGGAAAAGGCCTGTTTATTCAGCACCATCAGGAAGCAAGGCTGCAAGAGCAACTATTACACCGACCTCCGTTCAGGAGCTTATCCAAGTGGAGGGAAAGAGCAGAATAGAAATATGGTCACATGAGACTCTATTATGTGGATCAATAACGTCATCATCAGACAAAGGTAATCCTGAGGGTGTTTCTGGAGTGTCGTTAGGAGGACCTCCAAATCCAGTGAGAAAGGAATAATTTGCTGCATCTGGTTCTGGGAATGAGGTGGGTCAAGTTGTTCACGTGTAAATTCGGGAACATTTAGGGGACAGAGGCCTTTGGATCATAACATTTAATAATCTTTATCGTCACTAGTAGGCTTACATTAACACTGCAATGAAGTTACTGTGAAAAGCCCCTAGTTGCCACATTCCGGCGCCTGTTCGGGTACACAGAGGGAGAATTCAGAATGTCCAATTCACCTAACAGCACGTCTTTCGGGACTTGTGGGAGGAAACCGGAGCGCCCGGAGGAAACCCACGCAGATACGGGGAGAACGTGCAGACTCCGCACAGACAGTGACCCAAGCCGGGAATCGAACCTGGGACCCTGGCGCTGTGAAGCCATAGTGCTAACCACTGTGCTACTGTACTCCTTGTTTTTTTTTTTAAAGAGATAGATAAATAAAATCAAAATATTGCAGGCACTGGAAATCAGAAATAGAACCGGGGTTGATAATATTCATCACGTTTCTATCCCGTCCCGGTCCTGTCGAAGGGTCACCGTGACTCGGCTTTCCTCTCTACACAGATGCTGCCAGACCTGCTGAGTTTATCCAACATTTCCTGTTTTTATTTCAAATCCAGAGCTTCTTGGGGAATAGGCCAGGGCTCTCCGATTCCACCAATCACGGAAAGGGAAATTTTCACCCAATGTTGACGGGCCCCTGGCTGGTCTGACAAATGTTCCATCAATGGTGGGACTGGGAAATGGCTGCCAGGAAGAAGGTGTAGCGGGAAAGGGGGGAACAGGACCGGTGAAAATGGAGAACCAGGCCAAATAGAAAAGGTTCAGGAGGGAACTGAAAACAAAACAATAAGAGAAGCAAAGAGAGAGTGTGAGACGAGATTGAGAGCCAAAATCAAAGGGAATTGCAGTGGATCAATAGTAAACGGGATGGTTAGAGATGGGCTGAGTTGGGGAATTTGCCAAGGAAGCAGACAAGACGACCAACATGCAAAATTAATCCTTTGCATCTGATTTTGGTGAGGGAGAAGAAGCTGCTCAAGTCATTGTGAAGGAGGAAGTAATTCAACTAAAGTTGGCAGGAAGTGGAGACCAGCATGTAGATGTAGTAAAGAAGAATAAGATGCTGAAGTGAGAGTGTTGGACAGCACTGGAGAAGGAAGTGGATCCATATCAGGTAGCTGGGAACTAAGAAAGACTACAAGGAAAATGAGGATCATGCATGTCTGCAAACTCAGCATGTAGTTCCATGTACTAATCCAAGCTCTAAGTCCCAGCACCGATCCCTGTGGACCCCACTAGACACTGCCTGCCAATTTGACCCATTAATCCCTACTCTTTGTTTCCTCTCTGCCAACCAGTTTTCTATCCACCTCAATGCGTTTCCCCCAATCCCATGCACTTTCATTTTACACAATAATCTCTTATGTGGGACATTCTGAAAGTCCAAATATACCGCATCCACTGGCTCCCCCTCATCAACCCTACTCGTTAGATCCTCGAAGAATTCCAGATTTGACAAGCATTCCCCTTCATCAATCCATGCTGCCTCTGTCTGATCCTGCCACTGGTTTCTAAGTGCTCTGCTATAAAATAAAATCTTTGATAACGGATTCTGGAATTTTCCCCACTCCTGCCATCAGGCTGACTGTTCCCGAGTCTATAGAATCCGGGAAGATGGCCACCAATTAATCCATTATTTTCAGACCAATTACCTCAAATTCTCTGGGATGTAGATTATCAGACCCTGGGCCTTCAATCCCATCAATTTCTCCAACATTATTACTCCACTAATATTGATCTCTTTCAGTTCTATTCTCACTAAACCCTGCATTCCCCAACATTCCTGGTATCTTATTTGTGTCCTCATTTGTGAAGACAGACTAGGATTTATATTCAAACATGACTGCAGCAGCCGAACACACTAACTCAAACTGCCACTCCGACTCCCACTGCCACTCCCGCTGCCGCTCCGACTCCCACTGCCACTCCCACCGCCACCCCGACTCCCACTCCGACTCCCACTCCCACTCCCACTGCCACTCCCACTCCCACTCCCACTCCCACTGCCACTCCCACTGCCACTCCCACCGCCACTCCCACCGCCACTCCCACTCCCACTCCCACTGCCACTCCCACTGCCACTCCCACTGCCACTCCCACTGCCACTCCCACTGCCACTCCCACTGCCACTCCCACTGCCACTCCCACTGCCACTCCCACTGCCACTCCCACTGCCACTCCCACTGCCACTCCCACTCCCACTCCCACTCCCACTGCCACTCCGACTCCCACTGCCACTCCGACTCCCACTGCCACTCCGACTCCCACTCCAAATATAACCCTTCGGCCCATCGAGTGTGCATCAGCCCGATAGGAAATTGCCTGATATATCCACGGGGACAGAAAAAAACCCAGAACCTTCAATTCTGATGTGCCAGATTCCGGGAGTCCCCAGAGGGGGTGAGGGGTGACACAGTGTCAGGTACGAGTGAGCCCTGCTCCCCACTGCAGAGAGCCCCATGTGTACCCTCTGCTCCCGACCCTGACAGCCTTCGGACAGTCACCCTCCAGGCCCCAATCCACCACAGTGAGTGAGGCGGAAAACACAGACCCACCAACCAACACAAAGCCTACCTTGGTCCTGCCACCGGGATCATCGACAGACGGGATCTCCTCAGGCTCCTCCCGGGATCCCGGGCCAGCGGCAGGTAGTGATGCAGATCCCTGCTCCCCCCCCGTCGCCTGGTCACTGGAAGGCCCCGAAAATAACCCCGGAAACAGGTCCGGGATGGGGGCAGAGGGTCCGGGATGGGGGCAGAGGGTCCGGGATGGGGGCAGAGGGTCCGGGATGGGGGCAGAGGGTCCGGGATGGGGGCAGAGGGTCCGGGATGGGGGCAGAGGGTCCGGGATGGGGCAGAGGGTCCGGGATGGGGCAGAGGGTCCGGGATGGTGGCAGAGGGTCCGGGATGGGGGCAGAGGGTCCGGGATGGGGCAGAGGGTCCGGGATGGTGGCAGAGAGTCCGGGGTGGGGGCAGAGGGTCCGGGATGGGTCAGAGGGTCCGGGATGGGGGCAGAGGGTCTGGGATGGGGGCAGAGGGTCCGGGATGGGGGCAGAGGGTCTGGGATGGGGGCAGAGGGTCCGGGATGGGGGCAGAGGGTCTGGGATGGGGGCAGAGGGTGCGGGATGGGGGCAGAGGGTCCGGGATGGGGCAGAGGGTCCGGGATGGGAGCAGAGGGTCTGGGATGGGGGCAGAGGGTCCGGGATGGGGGCAGAGGGTCCGGGATGGGGGCAGAGGGTCCGGGATGGGGGCAGAGGGTCCGGGATGGGGGCAGAGGGTGCGGGATGGGGGCAGAGGGTCCGGGATGGGAGCAGAGGGTCCGGGAGGGTGGCAGAGGGTCCGGGATGGGGGCAGAGGGTCCGGGATGGCGGCAGAGGGTCCGGGATGGCGGCAGAGGGTCCGGGATGGAGGCAGAGGGTCCGGGATGGAGGCAGAGGGTGCGGGATGGGGGCAGAGGGTGCGGGATGGGGGCAGAGGGTGCGGGATGGGGGCAGAGGGTCCGGGATGGGGGCAGAGGGTCCGGGATGGGGGCAGAGGGTACGGGATGGGTGCAGAGGGTCCGGGATGGCGGCAGAGGGTCCGGGATGGGGGCAGAGGGTCCGGGATGGGGGCAGAGGGTCCGGGATGGGGGCAGAAGGTCCGGGATGGGGGCAGAAGGTCCGGGATGGGGGCAGAAGGTCCGGGATGGGGGTAGAGGGTCCGGGATGGTGGCAGAGGGTCCAGGATGGAACATAACTAGGAGCAGGAGTAGGCCTTCTGGCCCCTCGAGCCTGCTCCGCCATTCAATGAGATCACGGCTGATCTTTTGTGGACTCAGCTCCACTTTCCGGCCCAAACACCATAACCCTTAATCCCTTTATTCTTCAAAAAACTATCTGGGGGCGATTCTCCGCCAATCCGGCGTGCCGTGAAGTCTGGCGTGAAACTGGCCGTGTTTCACGCCAGCTTCAGAGCTCCGTCCCGGGACCCGATTCTCCCCCCCGGGTGGGGCTAGTATCGGGGCCGGGGGAATCACGGCGACGCGGAGTTAGCGAACGTCGTTAGCGGATGACGTCATCACGCAGACGCGTCAAACCCGCGCATGCGCGGGCCGTCATGCCCCTGAAGAACAAATAGTGCGCGGGTATCGGACCCGCTGCCCGCGATCGGTGCCCACCGATCGCAGGCCCATGCCACCCTTGGCACGACCGTGCCAATCGGTGCCATGGTTGTCCGGGACGGGCACTTTGCGGCCGTTTTCACGAACGCTGAAAGCAGGTGTGATCGTGCCGTGAAAACTGCCGTAAACTCCACGGTATTCGGCCCATCGGCCTGCGGAGAATCGCTGTTCGCCGTAAAAAACGGCGAGCAGCGATTCGTGTCAGGGGCGGCCGGAGGAGGGGGGGGGAGAATAGCGGGAGGCCGTGAAAATTGTCGGGAAGGCCCTCCCGCTATTCTCCGACCCGTCGTGGGCAGCGGAGAATCGCGCCCTCTATCTTTACCTTAAAAACATTTAATGAAGGAGCCTCAACTGCTTCACTGGGCAAGGAATTCCATAGATTCACAACCCTTTGGGTGAAGAAGTTCCTCCTAAACTCAGTCCTAAATCTACTTCCCCTTATTTTGAGGCTATGTCCCCTAGTTCTGCTGTCACCCGCCAGTGGAAACAACCTGCCAGCATCAATCCTATCTATTCCCTTCATAATTTTAAATGTTTCTATAAGATCCCCCCTCATCCTTCTAAATTCCAACGAGTACAGTCCCAGTCTACTCAACCTCGCCTCATAATCCAATCCCTTCAGCTCTGGGATTAACCTAGTGAATCTCCTCTGCACACCCTCCAGCGCCAGTACATCCTTTCTCAAGTAAGGAGACCAAAACTGAACATAATACTCCAGGTGTGGCCTCACTAACACCTTATACAATTGCAGCATAACCTCCGTAGTCTTAAACTCCATGCCTCTAGCAATGAAGGACAAAATTCCATTTGCCTTCTTAATCACCTGTTGCACTTGTAAACCAACCTTCTGTGACTCATGCACTAGCACACCCAAGTCTCTCTGAACAGCGGCATGCTTTAATATTTTATCGTTTAAATAATAATCCCGTTTGCTGTTATTCCTACCAAAATGGATAACCTCACATTTGTCAACATTGTATTCCATCTGCCAGACCCTAGCCCATTCACTTAACCTATCCAAATCCCTCTGCAGACTTCCAGTATCCTCTGCACTTTTCGCTTTACCACTCATCTTAGTGTCATCTGCAAACTTAGACACATTGCCCTTGGTCCCCAACTCCAAATCATCAATGTAAATTGTGAACAATTGTGGGCCCAACACGGATCCCTGAGGGACACCACTAGCTACTGATTGCCAACCAGAGAAACACCCATTAATCCCCACTCTTTGCTTTCTATTAATTAACCAATCCTCTATCCATGCTACTACTTTACCCTTAATGCCATGCACCTTTATGTTGTGCAAGGGGGGGACAGGGTCTGCAGCCCAGCAGCGGGAGGGAGGGTGGGTGGGGGGTGGGGGGGGCAGGGTCTGCAGCCCAGCAGGGGGAGGGTGGGTGGGTGGGTGTGGGACAGGGTCTGCAGCCCAGCAGGGGGAGGGTGGGTGGGTGGGTGTGGGACAGGGTCTGCAGCCCAGCAGGGGTGGGGGGGGGGGGGTGGGGGACAGGGTCTGCAGCCCAGCAGGGGGAGGGTGGGTGGGTGGGTGTGGGACAGGGTCTGCAGCCCAGCAGGGGTGGGGGGGGTGGGGGACAGGGTCTGCAGCCCAGCAGGGGCCCAGCAAAACAGTCCACAGATATTATCGTGACTCAGCGTAATCGGCAGATGAAAAATAAATCAAGTCCAGATGCATCACCATCCTCTGCTCTTCGTCCCCTTCCACGTGTTGCAGCAACCTCCTGTTTGCTGGCTGTGGAAATGCAGGGAGGCAGGCAGTGTGTAAATCCAGTCCCAGGCGAGAGCTCAGGCCTGGCCAAACCTTCACCCGCGGAGATTCCATTCGGGAATCTCCTGTAGCTCTCTGTAGCAACCACACAGCTTCAAATAAAACAGGCAGCAGCAAATCTCTCCTCTCACAGGCCGTACACAACAGCAGTTTGTAAAGTTCACAAAACACAGTTCAGGAGGTCACAGGACGTACACCTCTTGGGGCGTGAGCTCCCTCAATGAGGGAGGCAGGGAAATCATTAGTAGTTTCACCTGGATAAATAGAGCTGGCCAGAGTGGTTGGATTGGATTAGATTGGATTGGATTTGTTTATTGTCACGTGTACTGAGGTACAGTGAAAGTATTTTTCTGCGATCAGCTCAACAGATCATTCAGTACATGGGAAGGAAAGGGAATTCAAGAAAATTCAAGAAAATACATAATAGGGCAAATGTAACTACATAAGCATTGGCATCGGATGAAGCATACAGGGTGTAGTGTTAATGAGGTCAGTCAATAAGAGGGTCATTTAGGAGTCTGGTGACAGTGGGGAAGAAGCTGTTTTTGAGTCAGTCCGTGCGTGTTCTCAGACTTCTGTATCTCCTGCCCGATGGAAGAAGTTGGAAAAGTGAGTAAGCCGGGTGGGAGGGATCCTTGATTATGCTGCCCGCTTTCCCCAGGCAGCGGGAGGTGTAGATGGAATCAATGGATGGGAGGCAGGTTCGTGTGATGGACTGGGCAGTATTCACAACTCTCTGAAGTTCCTTGCGGTCCTGGGCCGAGCAGTTGCCATACCAGGCTGTGATGCAGCCAGATAGGATGCTTTCTATGGTGCATCTGTAAAAGTTGGTAAGGGTTAATGTGGACATGCCGAATTTCCTTAGTTTCCTGAGGAAATATAGGTGCTGTTGTGCTTTCTTGGTGGCAGCGTCGACGTGAGTGGACCAGGACAGATTGTTGGAGATGTGCACCCCTAGGAATTGGAAACAGCTAACCATCTCTACCTCGGCCCCGTTGATGCTGACAGGGGTGTGTACAGTACTTTGTGTACAGTACGCAGCTTCCCGCGAGAGTACCAGCGAGATAGGAAGCAGTGCTGAAGTACTGCCGCTGTGTGTATATTAAATCAATAAAGTTACTTTCTGTTTGACTTTAAAAACTCGGCTGGATTCTTCGTGGCCGTCACAAACTTATGAAAAGTGATTGGCCAATGTGGGCCTGTGTTCTCCAGATTTTCAAAGAATGTAGGGCGGAATTCTCCGCAAGGCCCGACGCCCGGAGAGGTTCACGATGGAGTCGAGGCCGCACCTGGCCCCCTATTCACCCCCCCCCCCCCCCGGGGGGGGGCTAGGAGGGCTGTGCCGTAAATCTCGGCCGCCGGACCTTGTCGCTGGCGTCAAATTGGTGCATAATGACGTCGGCCGCGCATGCGCAGTGGCCGTCTTCCCCTCCGCTGCCCCGCAAGACGTGGCGGCTCGATCTTGTGGGGCGGCGGAGGGGAAAGAGTGCGTCGCTTTGAGACTCCGGCCCGACGATCAGTGGGCACCGATCGCGGGCCAGTCCCCTCCCGAGCACGGTCGTCATGCTCACTCCCCTCTCCGCCCCCCACAAGCCACAAAACAGCTTTTGGCGCCATGTTCACGCCGGCAGTGACCAGGTGTGGTTGCTGCCGGAGTGAACCGGTCAGGAACGGCAGGCCGCTCGGCCCATCCGGGCCGGAGAATCGCGGGCCGACATGAAAAGCGGCCGCCCGCGATTCTCCGAGCGTTTTGCGACACGCCATTTTGGGGGGTGGGAGAATCGCGGGGGGTGCCAGAACGGCCCTCACGCGATTCTCCCACCCGGCGTGGGAGCGGAGAATCGCGCCCGAGAGGTGATCTCATTGTAATCGACAAGATACAGGAATAGAGAGGGTAGATGCAGGTCAGATAGTTCCCTTGGCTGCAGAGTCTACAACCAGGGGCGGGATTCTCCGAGCCCCTGCCAGATCGGAGAATCGCCCGGGGCTGGCGTCAATCCCGCCCCCGCCATGTCCTGAATTCTCCGCCACCCGAGATTCGGCGGGGACGGGAATCGTGCCGGTTGGCGGGCCCTGTGCGGCGATTCTCCGGCCCACGATGGGCCGAAGTCCCGCCGCTGACAAGCCTCTCCCGCCGGCGTGGATTAAACCACCTACCTTACGGGCGGGAGCAGGCGGCGCGAGTGGGCTCCGGGGTCCTGGGGGGGGGGGGGGAGCGGGCTCTGGGGTCCTGGGGGGGGGGGGGGAGCGGGCGTGGTCCTATCTGACCCACGGTGGTCTGTCCGCGATCGGGGCCCACCGATCGGCGGGCGGGGCTGTGCCTACATGGTGAAGACCACGGCGGAGGCGGAAGAGACCCCTCCCCTGCGCATGCGCCGGGATGATGTCAGCAGCCGCTGAAGCTCCGGCACATGCCCGGACTTATGCCGGCCGGCGAAGTCCTTTCGGCCCCGGCTGGCGGGACGCCAAAGGCCGTTCACGCCAGCCGGCGGAGTGGGAACCACTCCAGCGTGGGCCTAGCCCCTCAATGTGAGGGCCTGGCCCCTTAACGTGCGGAGACTTCCGCACCTTTGGGGCGGCCCAACGCCGGAGTGGTTGACGCCACTCCAACATGCCGGGACCCCCCGCCCCGCCGGGTAGGAGAGAATCCCAGCCCAGGTCTTCCTGCGTTTGGACATGGACTGCTTTGTGTCTGAGGGGTCGCGAATGGTGCTGAAAATTGTGCAAATATCCCCATTTCTGACCTTATGATGGAAGGGATGTCATTGCTGAAGCAGCTGAAGCCGGTTGGGGTAGGACAATACCAAAGTACAGCACATTTCGGCCCTCCAAGCCTGCACCAATCATGATGCCCCTCCAAACTAAAACCCCCTACCCTTCCAGGGTCCGTATCCCTCTATTCCCATCCTATTCATGTATTTGTCAAGATGCCCCTTAAATGTCACTATCGTCCCTGCTTCCACTACCTCCTCCGGCAGCGAGTTCCAGGCACCCACTACCCTCTGTGTAAACCCTGAGGAACTCCTGCAGTGATGTCCTGGAGCTGAGATGACTGACCTCCAACCACCACAACCATCTTCCTTTGTGGCGGGTATGACTCTAGGTTGGTGGAAGCAGGGAGGTGGAGACGATGATGGGTTTGAAATGGGAATCGGAGGGTTTCTGAGGGAGATAAACTCTCGGTGCCACACGGATAGTGTGAGGGGAATGTGGCTGCTCTACAGAGAGACACAATGGGCTTGATCTGCTGAACGGAGCTGGAATGACAGTTATATTCATGGGCTTGCAACATCCGGGGTTATATATAAATACAGTTGTTGTTACACATTTCCCAGTCCCCCACATTCCGATTGGGGAATGTTCCCAGGGTAAATTCCCCCCACATTCCGATTGGGGAGTGTTCCCGGGGTAAATTCCCCCACATTCCCATTGGGGATTATTCCCAGGGTAAATTCCCACACATTCCCATTGGGGAGGGATCCCAGGGTAAATACCCCGACATTCCGATTGCGGAATGTTCCAGGGTATATTCCGCGCATTCCGATCGGGGGAGTGTTCCCAGGGAAAATTCTTCCACATTCCCAATGGGGAATGTTCCCAGGGTAAATTCCCCCACATTCCGATTGGGGATTGTTCCCAGGGTAAATTCCCACAGATTCCCATTGGGGAGGGATCCCAGGGTAAATACCCCGACATTCCGATTGGGGAATGTTCCCAGGGTAAATTCCCAGCATTCCGATCGGGGGAGTGTTCCCAGGGTAAATTCACTGACATTCCCATTGGGGAGGGTTCCCGGGGTAAATACCCACACATTCCCATTGGGGACTGTTCCCAGGGTAAATTCCCACACATTCCGATTGGGAAATGTTCCCAGGGTAAATTCCCACACATTCCCATTGGGGATTGTTCCCAGGGTAAATTCCCCCCACATTCCGATCGGAGAGTGTTCCCAGGATAAATAACCCCACATTCCGATTGGGGAATTGTTCCCAGGGTAAATTCCCACACATTCCCATTGGGGATGGATCCCAGGATAAATACCCCGATATTCCGATTGGTAATGTTCCCAGGGTAAATTCCCCCACATTCCCATTGGGGAGGGTTCCCAGGGTAAATTCCCCCACATTCCCATTGGGGAGGGTTCCCAGGGTAAATTCCGCGCATTCCGATCGGGGAATGTTCCGAGAGTAAATTCCCCACACATTCCCATGGGGGATGGATCCCAGGATAAATACCCCGCTATTCCGATTGGGGAATGTTCCCAGGGTAAATTCCCCCACATTCCCATTGGGGAGGGTTCCCAGGGTAAATTCCTCCACATTCCCATTCGGGAGTGTTCCCAGGGTAAATTCCCCGCATTCCGATTGGGGATTGTTCCCAGGGTATATTCCGCGCATTCCGATCGGGGGAGTGTTCCCAGGGAAAATTCTTCCACATTCCCAATGGGGAATGTTCCCAGGGTAAATTCCCCCACATTCCGATTGGGGATTGTTCCCAGGGTAAATTCCCACACATTCCCATTGGGGAGGGATCCCAGGGTAAATACGCCGACATTCCAATTGGAGAATGTTCCCAGGGTAAATTCCCCGCATTCCGATCGGGGGAGTGTTCCCAGGGTAAATTCCCCGACATTCCCATTGGGGAGGGTTCCGAGGGTAAATTCCCACACATTCCCATTGGGGACTGTTCCCAGGGTAAATTCCCACACATTTCGATTGGGGAATGTTCCCAGGGTAAATTCCCACACATTCCCATTGGGGATTGTTCCCAGGGTAAATTCCCCCCACATTCCGATCGGAGAGTGTTCCCAGGGTAAATTCCCCCACATTCCGAATGGAGAATTGTTCCCAGGGTAAATTCCCACACATTCCCATTGGGGATGGATCCCAGGATAAATACCCCGATATTCTGATTGGGGAATGTTCCCAGGGTAAATTCCCCCACATTCCCATTGGGGAGGGTTCCCAGGGTAAATTCCCCCACATTCCGATTGGGGAGTGTTCCCAGGGTAAATTCCTCCACATTCCCATTGGGGAGTGTTCCCAGGGTAAATTCCCACACATTCCCACTGGGGAGGGTTCCCAGGGTAAATTCCTCCACATTCCGATTGGGGAGTGTTCCCAGGGTAAATTCCTCCACATTCCCATTGGGGAGTGTTCCCAGGGTAAATTCCCACACATTCCCACTGGGGAATGTTCCCAGGGTAAATTCCCACACATTCCCACTGGGGAATGTTCCCAGGGTAAATACCCCACATTCCGATTGGGGAGGGTTCCCGGGGGAAATTCCCACACATTCCCATTGGGGACTGTTCCCAGGGTAAATTCCCACACATTCCGATTGGGAAATGTTCCCAGGGTAAATTCCCACACATTCCCATTGGGGATTGTTCCCAGGGTAAATTCCCCCCACATTCCGATCGGAGAGTGTTCCCAGGATAAATTCCCCCACATTTCGATTGGGGAATTGTTCCCAGGGTAAATTCCCACACATTCCCATTGGGGATGGATCCCAGGATAAATACCCCGATATTCCGATTGGGTAATGTTCCCAGGGTAAATTCCCCCACATTCCCATTGGGGAGGGTTCCCAGGGTAAATTCCGCGCATTCCGATCGGGGAATGTTCCGAGAGTAAATTCCCCACACATTCCCATTGGGGATGGATCCCAGGATAAATACCCCGCTATTCCGATTGGGGAATGTTCCCAGGGTAAATTCCCCCACATTCCCATTGGGGAGGGGTCCCAGGGTAAATTCCTCCACATTCCCATTCGGGAGTGTTCCCAGGGTAAATTCCCCGCATTCCGATTGGGGATTGTTCCCAGGGTAAATACCCCGACATTCCGATTGGGGAATGTTCCCAGGGTAAATTCCCCGCATTCCGATCGGGGGAGTGTTCCCAGGGTAAATTCCCCGACATTCCCATTGGGGAGGGTTCCGAGGGTAAATTCCCACACATTCCCATTGGGGACTGTTCCCAGGGTAAATTCCCACACATTTCGATTGGGGAATGTTCCCAGGGTAAATTCCCACACATTCCCATTGGGGATTGTTCCCAGGGTAAATTCCCCCCACATTCCGATCGGAGAGTGTTCCCAGGGTAAATTCCCCCACATTCCGATTGGAGAATTGTTCCCAGGGTAAATTCCCACACATTCCCATTGGGGATGGATCCCAGGATAAATACCCCGATATTCTGATTGGGGAATGTTCCCAGGGTAAATTCCCCCACATTCCCATTGGGGAGGGTTCCCAGGGTAAATTCCTCCACATTCCGATTGGGGAGTGTTCCCAGGGTAAATTCCCACACATTCCCATTGGGGAGTGTTCCCAGGGTAAATTCCCACACATTCCCACTGGGGAATTTTCCCAGGGTAAATTCCCACACATTCCCACTGGGGAATGTTCCCAGGGTAAATACCCCACATTCCGATTGGGAAATGTTCCCAGGGTAAATTCCCACACATTCCCATTGGGGAGGGTTCCCAGGGTAAATTCCCCCCACATTCCGATTGGGAGTGTTCCCAGGTAAATTCCTCCACATTTCCGATTGGGGAATGTTCCGAGAGTAAATTCCCCACACATTCCGATATGGGGATTGTTCCCAGGTTAAATTCCTCCAGCATTCCGATTGGGGAATGATTCCCAGTGTAAATACCCCGACATTCCAATTGCGGAATGTTCCCAGGGTAAATTCCCCGCATTCCGATCGGGGGAGTGTTCCCAGGGTAAATTCCCCGACATTCCCATTGGGGAGGGTTCCCAGGGTAAATTCCCTCACATTCCCATTGGGGACTGTTCCCAGGGTAAATTCCCACACATTCCGATTGGGGAATGTTTCCAGGGTAAATTCCCACACATTCCCATTGGGGATTGTTCCCAGGGTAAATTCCCCCCACATTCCGATCGGAGAGTGTTCCCAGGGTAAATTCCCCCACATCCCGATTGGGGAATTGTTCCCAGGGTAAATTCCCACACATTCCCATTGGGGATGGATCCCAGGATAAATACCCCGATATTCCGATTGGGTAATGTTCCCAGGGTAAATTCCCCCACATTCCCATTGGGGAGGGTTCCCAGGGTAAATTCCGCGCATTCCGATCGGGGAATGTTCCGAGAGTAAATTCCCCACACATTTTCATTGGGGATGGATCCCAGGATAAATACCCCGCTATTCCGATTGGGGAATGTTCCCAGGGTAAATTCCCCCACATTCCCATTGGGGAGGGGTCCCAGGGTAAATTCCTCCACATTCCCATTCGGGAGTGTTCCCAGGGTAAATTCCCCGCATTCCGATTGGGGATTGTTCCCAGGGTAAATACCCCGACATTCCGATTGGGGAATGTTCCCAGGGTAAATTCCCCGCATTCCGATCGGGGGAGTGTTCCCAGGGTAAATTCCCCGACATTCCCATTGGGGAGGGTTCCGAGGGTTATTTCCCACACATTCCCATTGGGGACTGTTCCCAGGGTAAATTCCCACACATTTCGATTGGGGAATGTTCCCAGGGTAAATTCCCACACATTCCCATTGGGGATTGTTCCCAGGGTAAATTCCCCCCACATTCCGATCGGAGAGTGTTCCCAGGGTAAATTCCCCCACATTCCGATTGGAGAATTGTTCCCAGGGTAAATTCCCACACATTCCCATTGGGGATGGATCCCAGGATAAATACCCCGATATTCTGATTGGGGAATGTTCCCAGGGTAAATTCCCCCACATTCCCATTGGGGAGGGTTCCCAGGGTAAATTCCTCCACATTCCGATTGGGGAGTGTTCCCAGGGTAAATTCCTCCACATTCCCATTGGGGAGTGTTCCCAGGGTAAATTCCCACACATTCCCACTGGGGAATGTTCCCAGGGTAAATTCCCACACATTCCCACTGGGGAATGTTCCCAGGGTAAATTCCCACACATTCCCACTGGGGAATGTTCCCAGGGTAAATTCCCCACATTCCGATTGGGGAGGGTTCCCAGGGTAAATCCCCCCCATTCCGATTGGGGAGGGTTCCCAGGGTAAATTCCTCCACATTCCGATTGGGGAATGTTCCGAGAGTAAATTCCCCACACATTCCGATAGGGGATTGTTCCCAGGATAAATTCCCCCGCATTCCGATTGGGGAATGTTCCCAGGGTAAATTCCCACACATTCCCATTCGGGAATGTTCCCAGGGTAAATTCCCCACACATTCCGATTGGGGAGTGTTCCCAAGGTAAATTCCCCGCCATTCCCATTGGGGAATGTTCCCAGGGTAATTCCCCGACATTCCCATTGAGGGATATTCCCAGGGTAAGTTCACCCACATTCCAATAGGGGGAGTGTTCCCAGAGTAAATTCCCCCATATTCCGATTGGGGAATGTTCCCAGGGTAAATTCCCCCACATTCCCATTGGGGAATGTTCCCAGGGTAAATTCCCCGACATTCCCATTGGGGAGTGTTCCCAGGGTAAATTCCGTCACATTCCGATTAGGGAGTGTTCCCAGGGTAAATTCCCCCCACATTCCCATTGGGGAATGTTCCCAGGGTAAATTCCCCCACATTCCGATTGGGGAATGTTCCCAGGATAAATTCCCCCTCATTCCGACTGGGGAATGGTCCCAGGGTAAATTCACCCACATTCCGACTGGGAAATGTTCCCAGGGTAAATTCACCCACATTCCGACTGGGGAATGTTCCTAGGGTAAATTCCCCCACATTCCGATTGGGGAATGTTCCCAGGTAAATTCCCCCACATTCCGATTGGGGAATGTTCCCAGAGTAAATTCCCCCACATTCCGATTGGGGATTATTCCCAGGGTAAATTACCCCACATTCCGATTGGGGAATGTTCCCAGAGTAAATTCCCCCACATTCCGATTGGGGAGGGTTCCCAGGCTAAATTCCCCGCATTCCGATTGGGGAGTGTTCCCAGGGTAAATTCCCCCACATTCCGATTGGGGAATGTTCCCAGAGTAAATTCCTCCACATTCCGATTGGGGAGTGTTCCCAGGGTAAATTCCCCGAAATTCCGATTGGGGGGTGTACCCAGGGTAAATGCCCCACATTCAGATTGGGGAATGTTCCCAGGGTAAATTCCCCCACATTCCGACTGGGGAATGTTCCCAGGGTAAATTCACCCACATTCCGACTGGGGAATGTTCCTAGGGTAAATTCCCCCACATTCCGATTGGGGAATGTTCAAAGGGTAAATTCCCCCACATTCCGATTGGGGAATGTTCCCAGGGTAATTTTCCCCACATTCCTAATGGGGAATCTTCCCAGGGTAAATTCCCCCACATTCCCATTGGGGAATGTTCCCAGGGTAAATTCCCCGACATTCCCATTGGGGAGTGTTCCCAGGGTAAATTCCGCCACATTCCGATTAGGGAGTGTTCCCAGGGTAAATTCCCCCCACATTCCCATTGGGGAATGTTCCCAGGGTAAATTCCCCACATTCCGATTGGGGAATGTTCCCAGGGTAAATTCCCCCACATTCCGATTGGGGAATGTTCCCAGAGTAAATTCCCCCACATTCCGATTGGGGAGGGTTCCCAGGCTAAATTCCCCGCATTCCGATTGGGGAGTGTTCCCAGGGTAAATTCCCCCACATTCCGATTGGGGAATGTTCCCAGAGTAAATTCCCCCACATTCCGATTGGGGAGTGTTCCCAGGGTAAATTCCCCCACATTCCGATTGGGGAGGGTTCCCAGGGTAAATTCCCCCACATTGGGTGGTCCCGGTGGATTGGAAATTAGCAAACGTGACGCCACTGTTTAAAAAAGGAGGTAGGCAGAAAGCAGGAAATTATAGGCCAGTGAGTTTAACTTCGGTAATAGGGAAGATGCTGGAATCTATCATCAAGGAAGAAATTGCGAGGCATCTGGATATAAATTGTCCCATTGGGCAGACGCAGCATGGGTTCGTAAAAGGCAGGTCGTGCCTAACTAATTTAGTGGAATTTTTTGAGGACATTACCAGTGCAGTAGATAACGGGGAGCCGATGGATGTGGTATGTCTGGATTTCCAGAAAGCCTTTGACAAGGTGCCACACAAAAGGTTGCTGCATAAGATAAAGATGCATGGCATTAAGGGTAAAGTAGTAGCATGGATAGAGGATTGGTTAATTAATAGAAAGCAAAGAGTTGGGATAAATGGGTGTTTCTCTGGTTGGCAATCAGTAGCTAGTGGTGTCCCTCAGGGATCCGTGTTGGGCCCACAATTGTTCACAATTTACATTGATGATTTGGAGTTGGGGACCAAGGGCAATGTGTCCAAGTTTGCAGATGACACTAAGATGAGTGGTAAAGCGAAAAGTGCAGAGGATACTGGAAGTCTGCAGAGGGATTTGGATAGGTTAAGTGAATGGGCTCGGGTCTGGCAGATGGAATACAATGTTGACAAATGTGAGGTTATCCATTTTGGTAGGAATAACAGCAAACGGGATTATTATTTAAACGATAAAATATTAAAGCATGCCGCTGTTCAGAGAGACTTGGGTGTGCTAGTGCATGAGTCACAGAAGGTTGGTTTACAAGTGCAACAGGTGATTAAGAAGGCAAATGGAATTTTGTCCTTCATTGCTAGAGGGATGGAGTTTAAGACTAGGGAGGTTATGTTGCAATTGTATAAGGTGTTAGTGCGGCCACACCTGGAGTATTGTGTTCAGTTTTGGTCTCCTTACTTGAGAAAGGACGTACTGGCGCTGGAGGGTGTGCAGAGGAGATTCACTAGGTTAATCCCAGAGCTGAAGGGGTTGGATTATGAGGAGAGGTTGAGTAGACTGGGACTGTACTCGTTGGAATTTAGAAGGATGAGGGGGGATCTTATAGAAACATTTAAAATTATGAAGGGAATAGATGCGGGCAGGTTGTTTCCACTGGCGGGTGACAGCAGAACTAGGGGACATAGCCTCAAAATAAGGGGAAGTAGATTTAGAACTGAGTTTAGGAGGAACTTCTTCACCCAAAGGGTTGTGAATCTATGGAATTCCTTGCCCAGTGAAGCAGTTGAGGCTCCTTCATTACATGTTTTTAAGATAAAGATAGATAGTTTTTTGAAGAATAAAGGGATTAAGGGTTATGGTGTTCGGGCCGGAAAGTGGAGCTGAGTCCACAAAAGATCAGCCATGATCTAATTGAATGGCGGAGCAGGCTCGAGGGGCCAGATGGCCTACTCCTGCTCCTAGTTCTTATGTTCTTATGTTCTTATTCCGATTGGGGAGGGTTCCCAGGGTAAATTCCCCCACATTCCCATTGGGGAGTGTTCCCAGGGTAAATTCCCCCACATTCCGATTGGGGAGGGTTCCCAGGGTAAATTCCCACACATTCCCACTGGGGAATGTTCCCAGGGTAAATTCCCCCACATTCCGATTGAGGAATGTTCCCAGGGTAAATTCCCCAACATTCCGATTGGCGAATGTTCCCATGGTAAATACCCTGCATTCCGATTGGGGAATGTTCCCAGGGTAATTTTCCCCACATTCCTAATGGGGAATCTTCCCAGGGTAAATTCCCCCACATTCCGATTGGGGAATGTTCCCAGGGAAAATTCCCCCACATTCCGATTGGGGAATGTTCCCAGAGTAAATTCCCCCACATTCCGATTGGGGAGGGTTCCCAGGCTAAATTCCCCGCATTCCGATTGGGGAGTGTTCCCAGGGTAAATTCCCCCACATTCCGATTGGGGAATGTTCCCAGGGAAAATTCCCCCACATTCCGATTGGGGAATGTTCCCAGAGTAAATTCCTCCACATTCCGATTGGGGAGGGTTCACAGGGTAAATTCCCACACATTCCCACTGGGGAATGTTCCCAGGGTAAATTCCCCCTCATTCCGATTGAGGAATGTTCCCAGGGTAAATTTCCCCACATTCCGATTGAGGAATGTTCCCAGGGTAAATTCCTCCACATTCCGATTGGGGAGGGTTCACAGGGTAAATTCCCACACATTCCCACTGGGGAATGTTCCCAGGGTAAATTCCCCCACATTCCGATTGAGGAATGTTCCCAGGGTAAATTCCCCCACATTCCGATTGGGGAGGGTTCCCAGGGTAAATTAACCCGCATTCCGATTGGGGAGGGTTCCCAGAGTAAATTCCCCCACATTCCGTTTGGGGAGTGTTCCCAGGGTAAATTCCCCCACATTCCGATTGGGGAGGGTTCCCAGGGTAAATTCCCCCACATTCCGATTGGGGAGGGATCCCAGGGTAAATTCCCCCAGATTCCCATTGGGGAGTGTTCCCAGGGTAAATTCCCCCACATTCCGATTGGGGAGGGTTTCCAGAGTAAATTCCCACACATTGCCACTGGGGAATGTTCCCAGGGTAAATTCCCCCACATTCCGATTGGGGAGTGTTCCCAGGGTAAATTCCCCCCATTCTGATTGGGGAGGGTTCCCAGGGTAAATTCCTCCACATTCCGATTGGGGAATGTTCCGAGTGTAAATTCCCCACACATTCCCATTAGGGATGGATCCCAGGATAAGTACCCCGATATTCCGATTGGGGGAATGTTCCCAGGGTAAATTCCCCCACATTCCCATTGGGGAGGGTTCCCAGGGTAAATTCCTCCACATTCCCATTCGGGAGTGTTCCCAGGGTAAATTCCCCGCATTCCGATTGGGGAATGTTCCCAGGGTATATTCCGCGCATTCCGATCGGGGGAGGGTTCCCAGGGAAAATTCTTCCACATTCCCAATGGGGAATGTTCCCAGGGTAAATTCCCCCACATTCCGATTGGGGATTGTTGCCAGGGTAAATTCCCACACATTCCCATTGGGGAGGGATCCCAGTGTAAATACCCCGACATTCCAATTGGGGAATGTTCCCAGGGTAAATTCCCCGCATTCCGATCGGGGGAGTGTTCCCAGGGTAAATTCCCCGACATTCCCATTGGGGAGGGTTCCCAGGGTAAATTCCCCCACATTCCGATTGGGGAATGTTCCCAGGGTAAATTCCCACACATTCCCATTGGGGATTGTTCCCAGGGTAAATTCCCCCCACACTCCGATCGGAGAGTGTTCCCAGGGTAAATTCCCCCACATCCCGATTGGGGAATTGTTCCCAGGGTAAATTCCCACACATTCCCATTGGGGATGGATCCCAGGATAAATACCCCGATATTCTGATTGGGGAATGTTCCCAGGGTAAATTCCCCCACATTCCCATTGGGGAGGGTTCCAAGGGTAAATTCCCCCACATTCCCATTGGGGACGGTTCCCAGGGTAAATTCCCACACATTCCCATTGGGGAGGGATCCCAGTGTAAATTCCTCCACGTTCCCATTGGGGATTGTTCCCAGGGTAAATTCCCACACATTCCCACTGGGGAATGTTCCCAGGGTAAATTCCCCCACATTCCGATTGGGGAATGTTCCCAGAGTAAATTCCCCCACATTCCCATTGGGGAGTGTTCCCAGGGTAAATTCCCCCACATTCCGATTGGGGAATGTTCCCAGAGTAAATTCCCCCACATTCCCATTGGGGAGTGTTCCCAGGGTAAATTCCCACACATTCCGATTGGGGAGGGTTCCCAGGGTAAATTCCCCCACATTCTGATTGGGGAATGTTTGCAGAGTAAATTCCCCCACATTCCGATTGGGGAATGTTCCCAGAGTAAATTCCCCCACATTCCGATTGGGGATTATTTCCAGGGTAAATTCCCCCACATTCCGATTGGGGAATGTTCCCAGAGTACATTCCCCCACATTCCGATTGGGTAGGGTTCCCAGGGTAAATTCCCCCACATTCCGATTGGGGAGTGTTCCCAGAGTACATTCCCCTACATTCCGATTGGGGAATGTTCCCAGAGTACATTCCCCCACATTCTGATTGGGGAATGTTCCCAGAGTAAATTCCCCCACATTCCGATTGGGGAATGTTCCCAGGGTAAATTCCCCCACATTCCGATTGGGGAGGGTTCCCAGGGTAAATTCCCTCCATTCTGATTGGGGAGGGTTGCCAGGGTAAATTCCTCCACAATCCGATTGGGGAATGTTCCGAGAGTAAATTCCCCACACATTCCCATTGGGGATGGATCCCAGGATAAATACCCCGATATTCCGATTGGGGGAATGTTCCCAGGGTAAATTCCCCCACATTCCCATTGGGGAGTGTTCCCAGGGTAAATTCCTCCACATTCCCATTGGGGAGGGATCCCAGTGTAAATACCCCGACATTCCAATTGGGGAATGTTCCCAGGGTAAATTCCCCGCATTCCGATCGGGGGAGTGTTCCCAGGGTAAATTCCCCGACATTCCCATTGGGGACTGTTCCCAGGGTAAATTACCACACATTCCGATTGGGGAATGTTTCCAGGGTAAATTCCCACACATTCCCATTGGGGATTGTTCCCAGGGTAAATTCCCCCCACATTCCGATCGGAGAGTGTTCCCAGGGTAAATTCCCCCACATCCCGATTGGGGAATTGTTCCCAGGGTAAATTCCCACACATTCCCATTGGGGATGGATCCCAGGATAAATACCCCGATATTCTGATTGGGGAATGTTCCCAGGGTAAATTCCCCCACATTCCCATTGGGGAGGGTTCCCAGGGTAAATTCCCCCACATTCCCATTGGGGACGGTTCCCAGGGTAAATTCCCAAACATTCCCATTGGGGAGGGTTCCCAGTGTAAATTGCTCCACATTCCCATTTAGGACGGTTCCCAGCGTAAATTCCCACACATTCCCACTGGGGAATGTTCCCAGGGTAAATTCCCCCACATTCCCATTGGGGACGGTTCCCAGGGTAAATTCCCAGACATTCCCATTGGGGAGGGTTCCCAGTGTAAATTCCTCCACATTCCCATTGGGGAGTGTTCCCAGGGTAAATTCCCCGCATTCAGATCGGGGGAGTGTTCCCAGGGTAAATACCCCCCCATTCTGATTGGGGATTATTCCCAAGGTAAATTCCTCCACATTCCGATTGGGGAATGTTCCGAGAGTAAATTCCCCACACATTCCGATTGGGGATTGTTCCCAGGATAAATTCCCCCGCATTCCGATTGGGAAATGTTCCCAGGGTAAATTCCCTCACATTCCCATTCGGGAGTTTTCCCAGGGTAAATTCCCCGCATTTCGATTGGGGAATGTTCCCAGGGTAAATTCAGCCACATTCCGACTGGGGAATGTTCCCAGTGTAAATTCCCCCACATTCCGATTGGGGAATGTTCCCAGAGTAAATTCCCCCACATTCCAATTGGGGAATGTTCCCAGGGTAAATTCCCCGCATTCCGATCGGTGGAGTGTTCCCAGTGTCAATTCCACCCACATTCCAATTGGGGATTGTTCCCAGGGTAAATTCCCCTCCATTCCCATTGGGGAATGTTCCCAGGGTAAATTCCCCGACATTCCCATTGAGGGATATTCCCAGGGTAAATTCACCCATATTCCAATAGGGGGAGTGTTCCCAGGGTAAATTCCGCCCACATTCCGATTGGGGGAATGTTCCCAGAGTAAATTCCCCCACATTCCGATTGGGGAATGATCCCAGGGTAAATTCCCCCACATTCCGATTGGGGAATGTTCCCAGGGTAATTTCCCCCACATTCCTAATGGGGAATGTTCCCAGGGTAAATTCCCCCCACATTCCCATTGGGGAATGTTCCCAGGGTAAATTCCCCTACATTCCGATTGGGGAATGTTCCCAGGGTAAATTCCTCCCACATTCCCATTGGGGTGGGTTCCCAGGGTAAATTCCCCCACATTCCGATTGGGGAGGGTTCCCAGAGTAAATTCCCCCACATTCCGATTGGGGAATGTTCCCAGGGTAAATTCCCCCACATTCCGATTGGGGAATGTTCCCAGGGTAAATTCCCCCACATTCCCATTGGGGTGGGTTTCCAGGGTAAATTCCCCGACATTCCGATTGGGGAATGTTCCCAGAGTAAATTCCCCCACATTCCGATTGGGGAGTGTTCCCAGAGTAAATTCCCCCACATTCCGATTGGGGAATGTTTCCAGGGTAAATTCCCCCACATTCCGATTGGGGAGTGTTCCCAGGGTAAATTCCCCCACATTCCCATTGGGGTGGGTTTCCAGGGTAAATTCCCCGACATTCCGATTGGGGAGTGTTCCCAGGGTAAATTCCCCCACATTCCCATTGGGGAGGGTTCCCAGAGTAAATTCCCCCACATTCCGATTGGGGTTCATTCCCAGGGTAAATTCCCCCACATTCCGATTGGGGAGGGTTCCCAGGGTAAATTCCCCCACATTCCGATTGGGGAATGTTCCCAGAGTAAATTCCCCTACATTCCGATTGGGGTTCATTCCCAGGGTAAATTCCCCCACATTCCGATTGGGGAGGGTTCCCAGGGTAAATTCCCCCACATTCCGCTTGGGGAATGTTCCCAGAGTAAATTCCCCCACATTCCGATTGGGGAATGTTCCCAGTGTAAATTCCCCCACATTCCGATTGGGGAGGGTTCCCAGAGTAAATTCCCCCACATTCCGATTGGGGAATGTTCCCAGGGTAAATTCCCCCACATTCCGATTGGGGAGGGTTCCCAGGGTAAATTCCCCCACATTCCGATTGGGGAGGGTTCCCAGGGTAAATTCCCCCACATTCCCATTGGGGAGGGTTCCCAGGGTAAATTCCCCCACATTCCCATTGGGGAGGGTTCCCAGGGTAAATTC
>NC_052159.1:92588-105088 GCF_902713615.1 Scyliorhinus canicula
ACTGCCTTCCCTGACATCACCTCTAGATTAAAAAAAAAACAAGAAAAAGAAAAAGAAAGGAAGAGCTTACCTGATATTACCTCAAACCCTGCTCCCGCTGAAAGTTAAGCAAATTTAAAGGCACTCACTCACCTTCACGACAGGCCCCTGCTCCCGCTTCCCAACCACCGTGGGGTGGGGGGGTTGGTTAGAGGAGGAGGTAGGGTGGGAAACACTCACGAAGTGTTTCAGGTTTAACTGTCACTTGCAAACAGCCCCTCCACAAACCACCTTCAAATTAGGCTGACCGCACTGCACGTATGCAAATTTCCCCAGAACAGCTGATCAGTAGCTCTGCTCTGCTGCCCACTGTAGGATGACTTAGGATGTGTAGGTCGGAGAAGTAGGCTGCAAGGGTTGGACACACTGGATATGTGGAGCTTGTTCAAGGAACAGCTATTGCATGTTCTTGATAAGTACGTACCAGTCAGGCAGGGTGGAAGGGGTTGAGCGAGGGAACCGTGGTTTACCAAAGAAGTGGAATCTCTTGTTAAGAGGAAGAAGGAGGCCTATGTGAAGATGAGGCGTGAAGTTTCAGTTGGGGCGTCTGATAGTTACAAGGAAGCGAGGAAGGATCTAAAGAGAGAGCTAAGACGAGCAAGGAGGGGACATGAGAAGTCTTTGGCAGGTAGGATCAAGGAAAACCCAAAAGCTTTCTATAGGTATGTCAGGAATAAAAGAATGACTAGGGTAAGAGTAGGGCCAGTCAAGGACAGTGGTGGGAAGTTGTGTGTGGAGGCTGAGGAGATAAGCGAGATACTAAATGAATACTTTTCGTCAGTATTCACTCAAGAAAAAGATAATGTTGTGGAGGAGAATGCTGAGACCCAGGCTATTAGAATAGATGGCATTGAGGTGCGTAGGGAAGAAGTGTTGGCAATTCTGGACAAGGTGAAAATAGATAAGTCCCTGGGGCCTGATGGGATTTATCCTAGGATTCTCTGGGAAGCCAGAGAAGAGATTGCAGAGGCTTTGGCTTTGATTTTTATGTCATCATTGGCTACAGGAATAGTGCCAGAGGACTGGAGGATAGCAAATGTGGTCCCTTTGTTCAAGAAGGGGAGTAGAGATAACCCCGGTAACTATAGGCCGGTGAGCCTCACGTCTGTTGTGGGTAAAGTCTTCGAGAGGATTATAAGAGATACGATTTATAATCATCTAGATAGGAGTAATATGATTAGGGATCGTCAGCATGGTTTTGTGAAGGGTAGGTCATGCCTCACAAACCTTATCGAGTTCTTTGAGAAGGTGACTGAACAGGTAGACGAGGGTAGAGCAGTTGATGTGGTGTATATGGATTTCAGTAAAGCGTTTGATAAGGTTCCCCACGGTCGGCTATTGCAGAAAATACGGAGGCTGGGGATTGAGGGTGATTTAGAGATGTGGATCAGAAATTGGCTAGTTGAAAGAAGACAGAGGGTCGTGGTTGATGGCAAATGTGCAGAATGGTGTTCAGTTACGAGTGGCGTACCACAAGGATCTGTTCTGGGGCCGTTGCTGTTTGTCATTTTTATAAATGACCTAGAGGAGGGCACAGAAGGTTGGGTGAGTAAATTTGCAGACGACACTAAAGTCGGTGGAGTTGTAGACAGTGTGGAAGGATGTTGCAGGTTACAGAGGGACATAGATAAGCTGCAGAGCTGGGCTGAGAGGTGGCAAATGGAGTTTAATGTAGAGAAGTGTGAGGTGATTCACTTTGGAAAGAATAACAGGAATGCGGACTATTTGGCTAATGGTAAAATTCTTGGTAGTGTGGATGAGTAGAGGGATCTCGGTGTCCATGTACATAGATCCCTGAAAGTTGCCACCCAGGTTGATAGGGTTGTGAAGAAGGCCTATGGTGTGTTGGCCTTTATTGGTAGAGGGATTGAGTTCCGGAGCCTTGAGGTCATGTTGCAGTTGTACAAAACTCTGGTACGGCCGCATTTGGAGTATTGCGTACAGTTCTGGTCGCCTCATTATAGGAAGGACGTGGAAGCTTTGGAACGGGTGCAGAGGAGATTTACCAGGATGTTGCCTGGTATGGAGGGAAAATCTTATGAGGAAAGGCTGATGGACTTGAGGTTGTTTTCGTTAGAGAGAAGAAGGTTAAGAGGTGACTTAATAGAGGCAGACAAAATGATCAGAGGGTTAGATAGGGTGGACAGTGAGAGCCTTCTCCTGCGGATGGAGGTGGCTAGCACGAGGGGACATAGCCTTAAATTGAGGGGTAATAGATATAGGACAGAGGTCAGAGGTGGGTTTTTACGTAAAGAGTGGTGAGGCCGTGGAATGCCCTACCTGCAACAGTAGTGAACTCGCCAACATTGAGGGCATTTAAAAGTTTATTGGATAAGCATATGGATGATAATGGCATAGTGTAGGTTAGATGGCCTTTAGATTTTTTCCATGTCGGTGCAACATCGAGGGCCGAAGGGCCTGTACTGCGCTGTATCGTTCTATGTTCTATGTTCTATGTTCTATGTTCTATGTTCTATGTTCTATGTTCTATGCACGGGAGCTGGTGTCGTCCCAGCGCCAGCACAGGGGGGTGGGTCTTCTCTGCACCGGCCGGTGTAACCGTCCGCTATGGCCGGGGCGGAGGGAAAGAGTGCCCCCACGGCACAGGCCCGCTCGTGGGCAAGGCCACCGTGGGGGGGCCCCCCGGGGCCAGATCCCCCCGCGCCCCCCTGAGGATTCCGCTGGCCGCCCGCAGATCCAGTTCCCGCCGGTACGGACCTGGCGTATTTTACACCAGCGGGACCCGCCGAGAAAGGGCGGCCACTCGGCCCATCGTGGGCCGAAGAATCGCCGGGGAGGCCGCTGCCAACAGCCCCCGACCGGCGCGGCGCAATTCCTGCCCCGCCGAACAACCGGTGCCGGAGAATCCGGCAGCCGACTTCGGGGTGGCGGGGCGGGATTCACGCCGCCCCCCAACGATTCTCCGGCCTGGCGGGCGTGCGAAGAATCCCGCCCAAGAAGGGTGTAGTCACAATGTTGGGGGTTTACTACAGGCCTCCCAACAGCCAGCGGGAGATAGAGGAGCAGATAGGTAGACAGATTTTGGAAAGGAGTAAAAGCAACAGGGTTGTTGTGATGGGAGACTTTAACTTTCCCAATATTGACTGGGACTCACTTAGTGCTAGGGGCTTGGGCGGGGCAGAGTTTGTAAGGAGCATCCAGGAGGGCTTCTTAAAACAGTATGTAGACAGTCCAACTAGGGAAGGGGCTGTACTGGACCTGGTATTGGGGAATGAGCCCGGCCAGGTGGTAGACGTTTCAGTAGGGGAGCATTTCGAGAACAGTGACCACAATTCAGCCAGTTTTAAAGTGCTGGTGGACAAGGATAAGAGTGGTCCTAGGGGAATGTGCTAAATTGGGGGAAGGCTAATTATAACAATATTAGGCGGGAACTGAAGAACCTAGATTGGGGGAGGATGCTTGAGGGTCAATCAACATCTGACATGTGGGAGGCTTTCAAATGTCAGTTGAAAGGAATTCAGGACCGGCATGTTCCTGTGTGGAAGAAGGATAAATACGGCAAATTTCAGGAACCTTGGATAACAAGAGATATTGTAGGCCTCATCAAAAAGGAAAAGGAGGCATTTGTCAGGGCTAGAAAGCTGGGAACATACGAAGCCTGTGTGGAATATAAGAAAAGTAGGAAGGAACTTAAGCAAGGAGTCAGGAGGGCTAAACAGGGTCACAAAAAGTCATTGGCAAATAGAGTTAAGGAAAATCCCAAGGCTTTTTACACGTACATAAAAAGCAAGAGGGTAGCCAGGGAAAGGGTTGGCCCACTGAAGGATAGGCAAGGGAATCTATGTGTGGAGCCAGAGGAAATGGGCGAGGTACTAAATGAATACTTTTCATCAGTATTCACCAAAGAGACGGAATTGGTGGATGTTGAGTCTGGAGAAGGGTGTGTAGATAGCCTGGGTCACATCGAGATCTAAAAAGACGAGGTGTTGGGCATCTTGAAAAATATTACGGTAGATAGGTCCCCAGGGCCTGATGGGATCTACCCCAGAATACTGAAGGAGGCTAGAGAGGAAATTGCTGAGGCCTTGACAGAAATCTTTGGATCCTCACTGTCTTCGGGTGATGTCCCGGAGGACTGGAGAATAGCCAATGTTGTTCCTTTGTTTAAGAAGGGTAGCAAGGATAATCCAGGGAACTACAGGCCGGTGAGCCTTATGTCAGTGGTAGGGAAATTACTGGAGAGAATTATTCGAGACAGGATCTACTCCCATTTGGAAGCAAATGGACGTATTAGCGAGTGGCAGCATGGTTTTGTGAAGGGGAGGTCGTGTCTCACTGACTTGAGCTTTTCAAGGAGGTCACAAAGAGGATTGATGCAGGTAGGGCAGTGGATGTTGTCTATATGGACTTCAGTAAGGCCATTGACAAGGTCCCTCATGGCAGACTGGTACAAAAGGTGAAGTCACACAGGATCAAAGGTGAGCTGGCACGGTGGATGCAGAACTGGCTAGGTCATAGGAAAATGTAACTGGTCTGATTAGGATGAGGACTGTCAGAGGGTACAGCCAGATTTAGATCATTTGGAGACTTGGGCGAGAGATGGCAGATGGAGTTTAATCTGGACAAATGTGAGGTAATGCATTTTGGAAGGTCTAACGCAGGTCGGGAAGAGACAGTGAATAGTAGAACCCTCAAGAGTATTGACAGTCAGAGGGATCTGGGTGTACAGGTCCACAGGTCACTGAAAGGGGCAACACAGGTGGAGAAGGTAGTCAAGAAGGCATACGGCATGCTTGCCTTCATTGGCCGGGGCATTGAGTATAAGAATTGGCAAGTCATGTTGCAGCTGTATAGAACCTTAGTTAGGCCACAGTTGGAGTATAGTGTTCAATTCTGGTCGCCACACTACCAGAAGGATGTGGAGGCTTTAGGGAGGGTGCAGAAGAGATTTGCCAGGATGTTGCCCGGCATGGGGGGCATTAGCTATGAGGAGAGGTTGAATAAACTCGGTTTGTTCTCACTGGAACAACGGAAGTTGAGGGGCGACCTGATAGAGGTCTACAACATTATGAGGCGCATAGACAGAGTGGATAGTCAGAGACTTTTTCCCAGGATAGAGGGGTCAATTACTAGGGGGCATAGGTTTAAGGTGCGAGGGGCAAGGTTTAGAGTAGATGTACGAGGCGGGTGTTTTACACAGAGGGTAGTGGGTGCCTGGAACTCGCTGCCGGAGGAGGTGGTGGAAGCTGGGACGATAGTGACATTTAAGGGGCATCTTGATAAATACATGAATAGGATGGGGATAGAGGGATACGGACCCAGGAAGTGTAGAAGATTTTAGTTTAGACGGGCAGCATGGTCAGCACGGGCTTGGAGGGCCGAAGGGCCTGTTCCTGTGCTGTACTTTTCTTTTTTCAAGCACTAAAAAACAGACACCTAAATTTCACTGACTGTCACACAGAGAATGACGACCACCAGAATGTCTGACCTATTGACTGTTGTTGATTGATTGTCCATGTTGCTAATTGATCACTCTACATGGTTAATTCTGTCAGTAAGCTTTGATTTTTAGGGTGCGGGGTGGGGTGGGGGGGGGGGGTAATGTGATTTCAGTGTTTCCTCACAAGTGGGTTTGTCGCTGAACATGGAGACATTCAGAGAATGTTTGTGTAGTATCATCGATTGGCCATTAGAGGGTCAAACGGGCAGTCGAACATCGTAGCACGTCAACTTATCATCTTCCAGCCTCCAAGGCCTGAAGATTTCAATCTTAAATTCACCACACATTGGAATGCAGTCCGAATATCCAGGTGGGGGGAGCAGCTGGGCTGAAGGCCAGGGTCTCCCTGTCTCTCTCTGCCTGCCTCTCTCTCTCTGTGTCTGCCTCTCTCTGTGTCTCTCTGCGTCTGCCTCTCTCTCTCTCTGCCTCTCTCTCTCTCTGCCTCTCTCTCTCTCTCTCTGCCTCTCTCTCTCTGTGTCTGCCTCTCTCTGTGTCTCTCTGCGTCTGCCTCTCTCTCTCTCTGCCTCTCTCTCTCTCTGCCTCTCTCTCTCTCTCTCTCTCTGCCTGCCTCTCTCGGTCTCTCTCTCTCTCTCTCTATATATATATCACTCTCTCTGTCTCTGTCTGTGTCACTCTGTCTCTCTCTGTCTTGATTTGATTTATTGTTGTCACATGTATTAGTAGACACTCCACACAGACAGTGACCCAAGCCGGAATCGAACTTGGGACCCTGGAGCTGTGAAGCAATTGTGCTATCCACAATGCTACCGTGCTACCCTTAAGAACAAATTGATCTACAGTCCATTATTCTACCATTATCCATGTACCTATCCAATAGCTGCTTGAAGGTCCCTAATGTTTCCGACTCAACTACTTCCACAGGCAGTGCATTCCATGCCCCCACTACTCTCTGGGTAAAGAACCTACCTCTGACATCCCCTCTATATCTTCCACCATTTACCTTAAATCTATGTCCCCTTGTAATGGTGTGTTCCACCCGGGGGAAAAGTCTCTGACTGTTTACTCTATCTATTCCCCTGATCATCTTATAAACCTCTATCAAGTCACCCCTCATCCTTCTCTGTTCTAATGAGAAAAGGCCTAGCACCCTCAACCTTTCCTCGTAAGATCTACTCTCCATTCCAGGCAACATCCTGGTAAATCTCCTTTGCATCTTTTCCAAAGCTTCCACACCCTTCCTAAAATGAGGCGACCAGAACTGCACACAGTACTCCAAATGTGGCCTGACCAAGGTTTTGTACAGCTGCATCATCACCTCACGGCTCTTAAATTCAATCCCTCTGCTAATGAGCGCAAACACACCATAGGCCTTCTTCACAGCTCTATCCACTTGAGTGGCAATTTTCAAAGATCTATGAACATAGACACCAAGATCTCTCTGCTCCTCCACATTGCCAAGAACCCTACCGTTAACCCTGTATTCCGCATTCAGATTTGTCCTTCCAAAATGGACAACCTCACACTTGTCAGGGTTAAACTCCATCTGCCACTTCTCAGCCCAGCTCTGCATCCTATCTATGTCTCTTTGCAGCTGACAACAGCCCTCCTCACTATCCACAACTCCACCAATCTTTGTATCGCCTGCAAATTTACTGACCCACCCTTCAACACCCTCATCCAAATCATTAATGAAAATCACAAACAGCAGAGGACCCAGAACTGATCCCTGCGGTGCGTCACTGGTAACTGGGCTCCAGTCTGAATATTTGCCATCCACCACCACTCTCTGACTTCTATCGATTAGCCAGTTCGTTATCCAAATGGCCAAATTTCCCTCTATCCCATGCCTCCTTACTTTCTGCATAAGCCTACCAAGGGGAACCTTACCAAATGCCTTACTAAAATCCATGTACACCACATCCACTGCTTTACCTTCATCCACATGCTTGGTCACCTCCTCAAAGGATTCAATAAGACGAGTATGGCAAGACCTACCCCTCACAAATCCGTGCTGACTATCCCTAATCAAGCAATGCCTTTCCAGATGCTCAGAAATCCTATCCCTCAGTACCCTTTCCATTACTTTGCCTACCACTGAAGTAAAACTAACTGGCCTGTAATTCCCAGGGTTATCCCTATTCCCTTTTTTGAACAGGGACACGACATTTGCCACTCTCCAATCCCCTGGTACCACCCCTGTTGACAGTGAGGACGAAAAGATCATTGCCAACGGCCCACGAGGGATCCCTGCACTGTCTGCCTGTTCGTTTTCTTTCCCCTGACTGCAACCCAGTTACAAGGGGTCACGATTTCAAGGTGAGAGGGGGAAAGTTTAAGGGAGATGTGCGTGGGAAGTTTTTTACGCAGAGGGTGGTGGGTGCCTGGAACGCTTTACCAGTGAAGGTGGTAGAGGTGGGCACGATAGCATAATTTAAGAGGCATCTAGACAGGTATATGAATGGGCGGGAACAGAGGGAAGTAGACCTTGGAAAATAGGAAACAGGTTTAGAACATAACATAGAACATAGAACATAAGGTAAAGATAGATAGTTTTTTGAAGAATAAAGGGATTAAGGGTTATGGTGTTCGGGCCGGAAAGTGGAGCTGAGTCCACAAAAGATCAGCCATGATCTAATTGAATGGTGGAGCAGGCTCGAGGGGCCAGATGGCCTACTCCTGCTCCTAGTTCTTATGTTCTTATGTTCTTATATGTACAGCACAGAACAGGCCCTTCGGCCCTCGATGTTGTGCCGAGCAATCATCACCCTACTCAAACCCACGTATCCACCCTATACCCGTAACCCAACAACCCCCCCCTTAACCTTACTTTTTAGGACACTACGGGCAATTTAGCGTGTCCAATCCACCTAACCCGGAGCACCCGGAGGAAACCCACGCACACACGGGGAGGACGTGCAGACTCCACACAGACAGTGACCCAAGCCGGGAACCGAACCTGGTACCCTGGAGCTGTGAAGCATTTATGCTAACCACCATGCTACCATGCTGCCCCTAATAGATATTTAATAGATAATAGATAAAGATTCTGGATTGGCGCAGGCTGGGAGGGCCGAAGGGCCTGTTCCTGTGCTGTAATTTTATTTCTTCTTTGTTCTTTGTACTCTTGTCTTGTACCTTGAGTGTGGCTACTTCCCTGTACCTCTTCTCTACAACCCCCTCTGCCTCCTGGATGATCCAAAGTTCATCCAGCTCCAGCTCCCTAACACGGTCTCTGAGGAGCTGGAGTTGGGTGCACTTACCGCGGGTATAGTCAGCGGGGACACCGGTGGTATCCCTCACCACCCACATCCTACAGGAGGAGCTTGGAGCTGCCCTAGCCTCCATCCCTCTGATATTACAGAATGTAGCTGCATTGTGGACCAACTGGACCTCCGCCCTCCGACTCTGCTCCCAGTCAGCTGCACTCTGTGAACTCCTGGCTCCCTTCTCACTCTTTGCAGAAATGAAATGAAAGGAGTACCTTACTCCCTCAGTCACCAAACTCCCTCAGTCACCAAACTCTAACTATAGCACCCTAATTCACCAAATTTAGCACTCCCTCAGTCACCAAACTCTAACTATAGCACCCTAATTCACCAAATTCAGCACTCCCTCAGTCACCAAACTCTCACTATAGCACTCTAATTCACCAAATTCGGCACTCCCTCAGTCACCAAACTCTCACTATAGCACTCAAAGGCACCAAATTCAGCACTCCCTCAGTCACCAAACTCTCACTATAGCACTCAAAGGCACCAAATTCAGCACTCCCTCAGTCACCAAACTCTCACTATAGCACTCAAATACACCCAAATTCAGCACACCCTCAGTCACCAAACTCTCACTATAGCACTCAAAGGCACCAAATTCAGCACTCCCTCAGTCACCAAACTCTCACTATAGCACTCTAATTCACCAAATTCAGCACTCCCTCAGTCACCAAACTCTCACTGTAGCACTCAAATGCACCAAATTCAGCACTCCCTCAGTCCCTAAACTCTCACTATAGCACTCAAATACACCCAAATTCAGCACTCCCTCAGTCACCAAACTCTCACTAGAGCACTCAAATACACCCAAATTCAGCACTCCCTCAGTCACCAAACTCTCACTATAGCACTCAAATGCACCAAATTCAGCACTCCCTCAGTCACCAAGCTCTCACTGTAGCACTCAAATGCACCAAATTCAGCACTCCCTCAGTCACCAAACTCTCACTATAGCACTCAAATGCACCCAAATTCAGCACTCCCTCAGTCACCAAACTCTCACTGTAGCACTCAAATACACCCAAATTCAGCACTCCCTCAGTCACCAAGCTCTCACAATAGCACTCAAATACACCCAAATTCAGCACTCCCTCAGTCACCAAACTCTCACTATAGCACTCAAATGCACCAAATCAGCACTCCCTCAGTCACCAAACTCTCACTATAGCACTCAAATGCACCAAATTCAGCACTCCCTCAGTCACCAAACTCTCACTGTAGCACTCAAATGCACCAAATTCAGCACTCCCTCAGTCCCTAAACTCTCACTATAGCACTCAAATACACCGAAATTCAGCACTCCCTCAGTCACCAAACTCTCACTATAGCACTCAAATGCACCAAATTCAGCACTCCCTCAGTCACGAAGCTCTCACTATAGCACTCAAATGCACCAAATCAGCACTCCCTCAGTCACCAAACTCTCACTATAGCACTCAAATGCACCCAAATTCAGCACTCCCTCAGTCACCAAACTCTCACTATAGCACTCAAATGCACCCAAATTCAGCACTCCCTCAGTCACGAAACTCTCACTATAGCACTCAAATGCACCCAAATTCAGCACACCCTCAGTCACCAAACTCTCACTATAGCACTCTAATTCACCAAATTCAGCACTCCCTCAGTCACCAAACTCTCACTATAGCACTCAAATGCACCCAAATTCAGCACTCAGTGCAATCCTATATAGAGTTCAGTGAAGCATTTGATAAGGTTCCCCACGGTAGGCTATTGCAGAAAATACTGAAGTTAAAACACCACTATTCTTAGAACTCCCCCGTACCAAAAAAGGTTGATATTCTAAATGGTGAACAGGGATTCTTACTCCCTGACTCCAATGCAGGCTTCGGTGGGTGCTATTCAGATCAAACTATCTTTTCAAGTTATCCCCCGGTATAACCCATACCTTCACCTAAGAATTTTACCTACTTACCCCTTAGCAGCATCGATGTCCTGGGTCCTGCGTTGCTAAGTAAGTAAAGTAGGCTAATAACCACTGTTTCAGGTTAAAACTTTTAAGTTATTTTATTATTATAATTTTTCTTTTAAAAGCTGCAAACACTTTCTTAACAGAAAGGTAAAAAGATCTTGCTTCTGGATCCTGCTGGTTGGTTGAAGGGACCTTCAGGCCCACCTTGACAATCAATCTTCTTTAAAATCTGGTCTTACTGGTGAACTCGGTTGCTGTGTCCTATCCTTCCCGAGCTGTGAGAGCTGGCTCTGGCTCTGCTGGCTGTCCCCTTTCTTCGGGTTTATATTCTCTTTCAAACAGTTATTAAGTTTTCACGACTTTATTATGAATTAGCTTATTTCACTTTTATTGTAAAAAGTATCTTTGATCTAAAACATTCTAATACAACTAAGTATACATTTTGGGCATAAACTCACCTCTGGTTACATTGTCCTTTGTGATGTTCAAAAATACTTTGGTTTCAATAGGTGTTACTTTTAATACCTGTCATTTCAATAGTCTAATTTTCCAATTGTCCCCAGCTCATAACTTTGCCTTTGATTTTGACTTTAAATTATGTTTCTCGTAGACAGGTTGTCTCCAATTTTCTTTTAATTTACTTGGTATTAGTCGAATTTCACACTTAGAATTGATACCAAATTCAACTGAACATTCCTTTCCTTCCCAGCTGTTTACTAAGAGAGTTTATTTCAATGAAGGTGTGAAACCTTTGCTTTTAGCTGTATGCTAAAATTTCACTTGGTTATGACTTGAAAGGCCTGCCTGTTTTAAACATTCGTCACTTAATTCAATTGAAACTCTCATCCATGCTTTTCCAGATGCTTCCTAAGATAGTTACATCCAATGGAGGTGTGAGCCATTGTTTTAGCTTCATACATGAATTGTGTGTGTTTGCTAAGCCTGCTTGTGAGAAAGAATCTGCATTTTATAATCCTGCTCTTTGCAGCTCCTATTAACCTTTTGTGGGATCTTTCCCTGTATCCTCTCAGACCAGATATTGCCAGACTTCCATGTTTCAAATGACACATTTTTCTGTATTTTCAACAACAATAAAGAGGCATGGGATTCAGGGTGATGTAGCAGTTTGGATCAGAAATTGGCTAGCTCGAAGAAGACAAAGGGTGGTGGTTGATGGGAAATGTTGAGCCTGGAGTTCAGTTACTAGTGGCGTACCACAAGGATCTGTTTTGGGGCCACTGCTGTTTGTCATTTTTATAAATGACCTGGAGGAGGGCGTAGAAGGATGGGTGAGTAAATTTGCAGATGACACTAAAGTCGGTGGAGTTGTGGACAGTGCGGAAGGATGTTACAAGTTACAGAGGGACATAGATAAGCTGCAGAGCTGGGCTGACAAGTGGCAAATGGAGTTTAATGCAGAAAAGTGTGAGGTGATTCATTTGGAAGGAGTGACAGGAAGACAGAGTACTGGGCTAATGGTAATATTCTTGGTAGTGTGGGTGAGCAGAGAGATCTCGGTGTCCATGTACATAGATCCCTGAAAGTTGCCACCCAGGTTGAGAGGGTTGTTAAGAAGGCGTACGGTGTGTTAGCTTTTATTGGTAGAGGGATTGCGTTTCGGAGCCATGTAGTCATGTTGCAGTTGTACAAAACTCTGGTGCGGCCGCATTTGGAGTATTGTGTGCAGTTCTGGTCGCCTCATTATAGGAAGGATGTGGAAGCATTGGAAAGGGTGCAGAGGAGATTTACCAGGATGTTGCCTGGTATGGAGGGAAGATCTTACGAGGAAAGGCTGAGGGACTTGAGGCTGTTTTCGTTAGAGAGACGAAGGTTAAGA
>NC_052159.1:107588-141048 GCF_902713615.1 Scyliorhinus canicula
CACTGTCAGAGGGTCAGTACTGAGGGAGTGCCGCACTGTCAGAGGGTCAGTACTGAGGGAGTGCCGCACTGTCAGAGGGTCAGTACTGAGGGAGTCCTGCACTGTCAGAGTGTCAGTACTGAGGGAGTGCTGCACTGTCAGAGGGTCAGTACTGAGGGAGTGCCGCACTGTCAGAGGGTCAGTACTGAGGGAGCGCCGCACTGTCAGAGGGTCAGTGCTGAGGGAGTGCTGCGCTGTCAGAGGGTCAGTACTGAGGGAATGCTACACTGAGGGTCAGTACTGAGGGAGTGCCGCACTGTCAGAGGGTCAGTACTGAGGGAGGGCCGCACTGTCAGAGGGTCAGTACTAAGGGAGTGCTGCACTGTCAGAGGGTCAGTACTGAGGGAGTGCCGCACTGTCAGAGGGTCAGTACTGAGGGAGGGCCGCACTGTCAGAGGGTCAGTACTGAGGGAGTGCCGCACTGTCAGAGGGTCAGTACTAAGGGAGTGCTGCACTGTCAGAGGGTCAGTACTGAGGGAGTGCTGCACTGTCAGAGGGTCAGTACTGAGGGAGTGCTGCACTGTCAGAGGGTCAGTACTGAGGGAGTGCCGCACTGTCAGAGGGTTAGTACTGAGGGAATGCTGCACTGTTAGAGGGTCAGTACTGAGGGAGTGCCGCACTGTCAGAGGGTCAGTACTGAGGGGGTGCCGCACTGTCAGAGGGTCAGTACTGAGGGAGTGCCGCACTGTCAGAGGGTCAGTACTGAGGGAGTGCCGCACTGTCAGAGGGTCAGTACTGAGGGAGTGCCGCACTGTCAGAGGGTCAGTACAGAGGGAGTGCCGCACTGTCAGAGGGTCAGTACTGAGGGAGTGCCGCACTGTCAGTGGGTCAGTACTGAGGGAGTGCTGCACTGTCAGAGGGTCAGTACTGAGGGAGTGCTGCACTGTCAGAGGGTCAGTACTGAGGGATTGCCGCACTGTCAGAGGGTCAGTACTGAGGGAGTGCTGCGCTGTCAGAGGGTCAGTACTGAGGGAGTGCTGCACTGTCAGAGGGTCAGGGCTGAGGGAGTGCTGCACTGTCAGAGGGTCAGTACTGAGGGAGCGCTGCATTGTCAGAGGGTCAGTACTGAGGGAGTGCTGCACTGTCAGAGGGTCAGTACTGAGGGAGTGCTGCACTGTCGGAGTGTCAGTACTGAGGGAGTGCTGCACTGTCAGAGGGTCAGTACTGAGGGAGCGCTGCATTGTCAGAGGGTCAGTACTGAGGGAGTGCTGCACTGTCAGAGGGTCAGGGCTGAGGGAATGCCGCACTGTCAGAGGGTCAGTACTGAGGGAGTGCTGCACTGTTAGAGGGTCAGTACTGAGGGAGTGCTGCACTGTCAGAGGGTCAGTACTGAGGGACTTTACACAAATAAGCAGTGCATGAAAAGGAACGAAGCAGGGGAGGTAGTGGAAGGATGTGGAATAGGGGGGCCCGGGTCGGGGGCATAATTAAGGATATTCCATGTTTTCAGCAAGAGTGTGTGAATTTAAAGATAAAGTTACAATTCGTGATTTGAGATGGTCGGCAACTTCAAAGGATATCAAGCAGTAGTCTTGGTTCAGCCGGTACATCGGTCCGGGGCCCGGAGAGACAAGAAGGAGCCCGTGAATCTCTGAAGGGCCCTTAAAAATTATAAGTAATTAGATAAATAAATCTCCAACTTCTTTCCTGAGATTTGTATTCTAACTTAATAAAATATAATTGTTTTTAAAAAGAGCAATACCGAATAAAAATGCAATAAAGAAACAAACAAGTAATCACTCAGTGTATGAAGGAATGAAGCAGTGTTAAACGGATGTGAAAAGGAGTGGGGGGGGGGGGGGCTGGTTCACCCGGGTCGGACATAGTTGGAAATCCACGTTTTCAGCAAGAGCGTGTGAATTTAAAGATGAAGTTACAGTTCGTGATTTGAGATGGTCGGCAACTTGAAAGGATATCAAGCAGTACATAGGGTCGTGAGGTCACGGAAAAGGAGAAGCGGTACCTTTGACCGTGAATCATGAGGTCAAAGATATTGAAGCGATAAGCCATGATCGGTAAACTCAAAGGGTTGCGACTTGTAACACTACACTGGTATCAAACTGGACATGTTAACTTTGGTTGTGGGACCATTCTTAATGTCTTACTATAGTCGGACCAAACTACTAAGCTTCAACAGTTGTCTCAGTTGCCTGCTGGTGTGAACACTGGACAGTGGATTGTCTCCTCTTCTGAAGCTGCATAGGCCACAGTAGTAATGACTAATGAACATAGCCTATTGAAGTGTAAGTAAGTTATTATATATTTTTTATCTGGCGTTCCTTCAAGTTATTCTTGCAATCATCAATATTCATTTTTCCCAATGTGGGCTATTTTTAATTAAGTTTTTATTTCAGGAATATTACCCCTACCCGCATGGAAAAGAAAAAGCATAAATCTGGGTCACTAAAACGCAAAGAACAAAAAGAAGCAGAAAGGAAGGAATCAGCCAAGCGATGCAGGCCTATTACAGAGTTTATAATACCACAAACACAATCCACATCAATATCCAGTTCTGCAACAAATAATCAAGAAGCAAGAAACAATGCTCATGGTGATGATGCAATGACATGCGAGTTACAAGAACAGAGAAGAGCTACTTTGAATGTAGAGACAAATACAAGTGCATCCATTACTAATCAACCCAGGCCCAATATTTCTTCTGGCTTCCTTGTTCCGGTATCTGTACTGCCTGTAGTTGCAACATCTGAACACATAACTTCAACTAGTGACAGGGAATCAGATATTCCTTCAAGCATAAATGACTTGGTTTCTGAAGCACATCCTGTAAATGAACCTACGCAAGAAAATGAAAGATCAATTACTGGAATCTTCCAATATCCATCACGAGCAAAGCTAAAACAGTTTTTTGCTGAACATCCACTTCAGCCACTTGATGATCTGCCATTTGATGCTCGTTTGTATGAGAGGAAAATTATGAATGACTCAGTCCCAAGAAAATGGCTAACATATAACAAAGAAAATAGATGCTTATATTGTTCATACTGCTTAGCCTTTGAGTTTCCCAACACTTGTAATCCATCACCCTTTGTACGTGGCTTTAGTGACTACAGGCGTATTAGCCAGAGCTTGACTTTACATGAATCGACAACAACACATGTCAGAAATGCTCAGCAATATAATCAGTGTGGTTAATGATGGCACCTTAGATAAATTTTTTGCAGCATCACTAATTAAAAGGAAAGAAGTATTGAAGCAGAGAAGTATTGTCATGAGGATTATAGACATCATAAAGATGTTAGGCAAGCAAGCACTTCCATTTTGAGGTCACAGAAATGAATCGGCCTACACTCTAGATAATGAGGTTCTGAATCATGGCACTTTTTTAGCTACAGTGCAGTTGATGGCAAAATATGACCCCATTATGGCAGCTCACGTTTCTGCAGTGCAAAACAAGTCTAAACAAAGAATCAAATGATTAGACCAACAAGGAAAGGCTCAAAGTAAATGCCGTGGTGGACTTGTTACATACCTGAGTAAAACAACTATAACATGTTAATCAAAATTATGAAGAATATGATACAAGAAAGAATTAGTCATGAAGTTTCTCAAGCAAAATATTATTCTATTCAGGTTGATTCAACACAAGATAATTCATCCATCGATCAGTTTAGCATTATTATTCGGTATGTGCTTAAAGGTATTATCTGTGAGCGACTACTTTCAGTTGTGCCAAGTAATGATGGTACAGGACAGGGATGTTTTGATCTATTGATTGAAACATTACAGCATCTTAAAATTGACCCCCAAAAATGTTTATCTGATAGCACAGATGGCGCTGCAAGCTATCATGACCAGTATAATGGTTTACAAAGTAAAATTGCTGATGTGGCTGATCAACATGTTCATATATGGTGCTATGCCCATGTCTTGAATTTGGTGATAACTGAAACAACAAAATGTTGTGTGCCTAAAAGTTTCTTTTTTCAATTTGCTCCAGAATATAGCAACTTTTGTGAAAGCATCATACAAGAGAATGGCTGTATGGATAGAAGTTGTTGGAAAACATCTAGGACAAGAAAAAATGAAACGATTAAAGCTAATTAGTGAGACCAGATGGTCAGGAAAATCCAATGCAGCAACAACTATATTTGGACGTTTTGATGATGCTGCTGCCAGTACTTTAGTAAATCTATTGACATGCTTATCAATGATACAAGATTCAGAAAAGTTTGATGCAAAAACAAAACATGAAGCAAATGTTTTACTTCAAAGTCTTCTAAAGTTTGAAACCATTTTGACAGCATTTACTTACTTGTATATATTTGAAACTACAACCCCGTTATCAAGTTATCTACAGACAAGTGGTTTAGATATGTTTACTGCATGGAGTTTGGTAGATTCAGCTACAACAAAGTTGAAGGACAGACAAGAACATTTGATAACGTTCACAGCAAGGCTTTGGAATTTGTAAATAAATGTAATGACAGGATATCACAGATGAATATGGATGAAAATCAAACATTGGAAATTGATGCGTTGGAAACAGCATTGCCAGTTAAGAGGCAGAGGAAGAAGAAAAGAATGGCAGATGAGCTTATTGATGATGAAAGAAATTCCTCAGATTCTCTAGCTGATTTTCAAGTAAATGTGTTTAACCTAATAATGGATCGCATTGTCCAGTCACTAGAATCACGCTTTGTACAACACAAGCAGTTGTATAAAGATTTGTCCTGCTTGGACCCAGCAAAGTTTAAAACTATTGCAGAGAAGGGCCTTGAAGATGAAGCATTGGAAGGTATTATTAAGCTGTTTCCACAAATCAGCAAAGATCAAGTAATATTGGAATTGTTTTCTTTTGCTTCAAACTTTGATGTATTAAAGCTATTGCTTAATGATGGTGAGAATATGGATTCCAATTGCAACAATTGTAAAATTTGCAGCACTTGCCCATCGTGTGTACTAAAATTCTGGCATCCAACAGACTTCATGACAAGGCATATGATAACCTTTATGAACTTTATAAAGTCATCTGCACACTATCAGTTACTCAAGTCCAATGTGAGAGGACATTTTCAAAGCTAAAGATCATAAAGACAAGGTTAAGAAATTCGCTGTCTGAGGAGAATTTGGAATCATGCATGTTGCTATCCATTGAAAAGGAATTGTCAGATGAATTGGATGCAGAAGCAATTATTGGCAGATTCGCACAATCATCTAGCGAACACAAACGGTTGCTCTTAATATAGTGGACTGCATGCAATGCTCTATTGTGTTTTTGAACTATCTGTTAATGTGTAAATTGTGCAGTAAACTATTTAAAAATATCAACCAATTGCTTAAAATTAAAACAATAAATAAAAAATTCAATTATAACATTCTGTATTTACATTTGGTATCTACTGCCAGTAATATGTACAGTACATGTACACTGTAATTACTAAGAAATACACATTTTTTCCACAAAAATTTCAATTGTACCCTTTTTTCCATATGTATTTTTTGAAATTTTATTTATTCGTTATGAAAATTAAATGATAGCATTGTAGTTGTGGGTGGGCCCCCTTTGTCTCCTGGCAACCAATATTTTTAGACCCAGTCCGCCACTGGTCAGTACCGACGGAGTGCCGCACTGTCAGAGGGTCAGTACTGAGGGAGTGCCGCACTGTCAGAGGGTCAGTACTGAGGGAGTGCTGCACTGTCAGAGGGTCAGTACTGAGGGAGTGCCGCACTGTCAGAGGGTCAGTACTGAGGGAGTGCTGCACTGTCAGAGGGTCAGTACTGAGGGAGTGCTGCACTGTCAGAGGGTCAGTACTGAGGGAGTGCTGCACTGTCAGAGGGTCAGTACTGAGGGAGTGCTGCACTGTCAGAGGGTCAGTACCGAGGGAGTGCCGCACTGTCAGAGGGTCAGTGCTGAGGGAGTGCTGCACTGTGGGAGGGTCAGTACTGAGGGAGTGCTGCACTGTCAGAGGGTCAGTACTGAGGGAGTGCTGCACTGTCAGAGGGTCAGTACTGAGGGAGTGCTGCACTGTCAGAGGGTCAGTACTGAGGGAGTGCTGCACTGTCAGAGGGTCAGTACTGAGGGAGCGCTGCACTGTCAGAGGGTCAGTACTGAGGGAGTGCTGCACTGTCAGAGGGTCAGTACTGAGGGAGTGCCGCACTGTCAGAGGGTCAGTACTGAGGGAGTGCTGCACTGTCAGAGGGTCAGTACTGAGGGAGTGCCGCACTGTCAGAGGGTCAGTACTGAGGGAGCGCCGCACTGTCAGAGGGTCAGTACTGAGGGTGTGCTGCACTGTCAGAGGGTCAGTACTGAGGGAGTGCTGCACTGTCAGAGGGTCAGTACTGAGGGGGTGCTGCACTGTCAGAGGGTCAGTACTGAGGGAGTGCCGCACTGTAAGAGGGTCAGTACTGAGGGAGTGCTGCACTCTCAGAGGGTCAGTACTGAGGGAGCGCCGCACTGTCAGAGGGTCAGTACTGAGGGAGTGCTGCACTGTCAGAGGGTCAGTACTGAGGGAGAGCTGCACTGTCAGAGGGTCAGTACTGAGGGAGTGCCGCACTGTCAGATGGTCAGTACTGAGGGATTGCCGCACTGACAGAGCGTCAGTACTGAGGGAGTGCCGCACTGTCAGAGGGTCAGTACTGAGGGAATGCTGCACTGTCAGAGGGTCAGTACTGAGGGAGTGCCGCACTGTCAGAGGGTCAGTACTGAGGGAGTGCCGCACTGTCAGAGAGTCAGTACTGAGGGAATGCTGCATTGTCAGAGGGTCAGTACTGAGGGAGTGCCGCACTGTCAGAGGGTCAGTACTGAGGGAGTGCTGCACTGTCAGAGGGTCAGTACTGAGGGAGTGCCGCACTGTCAGAGGGTCAGTACTGAGGGAGTGCCGCACTGTCAGAGGGTCAGTACTGAGGGAGTGCCGCACTGTCAGAGGGTCAGTACTGAGGGAGTGCCGCACTGTCAGAGAGTCAGTACTGAGGGAATGCTGCATTGTCAGAGGGTCAGTACTGAGGGAGGGCCGCACTGTCAGAGGGTCAGTACTGAGGGAATGCTGCATTGTCAGAGGGTCAGTACATTTTTTTAAAATCCAGGCTTTAGGGGGATCAGCAACATAGAACATAGAACATAGAACATTACAGCACAGTACGGGCCCTTCGGCCCTCGATGTTGCGCCGACCTGTGAAACCATCTGAAGCCTATCTGACCTACACTATTCCATTTTCATCCATATGTCTATCCAGTGACCACTTAAATGCCCTTAAAGTTGGCGAGTCTACTACTGTTGCAGGCAGGGCGTTCCACACCCCTACTACTCTCTGAGTTAAGAAACTGCCTCTGACATCTGTCCTATATCTATCACCCCTCAATTTAAAGCTATGTCCCCTCGTGTTGGTCATCACCATCCGAGGAAAAAGACTCTCACTGTCCACCCTATCTAACCCTCTGACTATCTTATATGTCTCTATTAAGTCACCTCTCAGCCTTCTCCTCTCTAACGAAAACTACCTCAAGTCCCTGAGCCTTTCCTCGTAAGACCTTCCCTCCATACCAGGCAACATCCTAGTAAATCTCCTCTGAACCCTTTCCAAAGCTTCCACATCCTTCCTATAATGTGGTGACCAGAACTGCACGCAGTACTCCAGGTGCGGCCGCACCAGAGTTATGTACAGCTGCAGCATGACCTTGTGGCTCCGAAACTCAATCCCCCTGCTTATAAAGGCTAGCACACCATATGCCTTCTTAACAGCCCTATTAACCTGGGTGGCAACTTTCAGGGATTTATGTACCTGGATGCCGAGATCTCTCTGTTCATCTACACTACCAAGAATCTTGCCATTAGCCCAGTACTCTGCATTCCTGTTACTCCTTCCAAAGTGAACCACCTCACACTTTTCCGCATTAAACTCCATCTGCCACCTCTCAGCCCAGCTCTGCAGCTTATCTATGTCCCTCTGTATCCTATAACATCCTTCAGCACTATCCACAACTCCACCGACCTTCGTTTCATCTGCAAATTTACTAACCCATCCTTCTACACCCTCTTCCAGGTCATTTATAAAAATGACAAACAGCAGTGGCCCCAAAACAGATCCTTGCGGTACACCACTAGTAACTGAACTCCAGGATGAACATTTGCCATCAACCACCACCCTCTGTCTTCTTTCAGCTAGCCAATTACTGATCCAAACCGCTAAATCACCTTCAATCCCATACTTCCGTATTTTCTGCAATAGCCTACCGTGGGGAACCTTATCAAACGCCTTACTGAAATCCATATACACCACATCAACCACTTTACCCTGATCCACCTGTTTGGTCACCTTCTCAAAAAACTCAATAAGGTTTGTGAGGCATGACCTACCCTTCACAAAACTGTGTTGACTATCGCTAATCAACTTGTTCTTTTCAAGATGATTATAAACCCTATCTCTTATAACCTTTTCCAACATTTTACCCACAACCAAAGTAAGGCTCACAGGTCTATAATTACCAGGGTTGTCTCTACTCCCCTTCTTGAACAAGGGGACAATATTTGCTATCCTCCAGTCTTCCGGCACTATTCCTGTCGTAAAGACGACATAAAGATCAAGGACAAAGGCTCTGCAATCTCCTCCCTGGCTTCCCAGAGAATCCTAGGATAAATCCCATCTGGCCCAGGGGACTTATCTATTTTGACATTTTCCAAAATTGCTAACACCTCCTCCTTTTGAACCTCAATCCCATCTAGCCTGGTCGACTGTACTCGAGTATTCTCCTCGACAACATTGTCTTTCTCCAGTGTAAACACTGATGAAAAATATCCATTTAACGCTTCCCCTATCTCCTCTGATTCCACACACAACTTTCCCCTACTATCCTTGATTGGCCCTAATCTTACTCTAGTCATTCTTTTGTTCCTGATGTACTTATAGAAAGCCTTAGGGTTTTAGGAGGTGAGTTATTCGCTGTTGGAGTCTTTGACCTGCCCTGGTAGCCACAGTATTAATGTGGCTGGGTCCAGCTCAGTTTCTGATCAACGGTAACCCCCAGGATGTTGAGTGTGGGGGATTCAGCGATGGTAATGCCATTGAATGTCAAGGGGCGATGGTTAGATCCTCTCTTGTAGGAGATGGTCATTGCCTGGCACTTGTGTGGTGCGAATGTAACTTGCTGCTTGTCAGCCCCAAGCCTGGATATTGTCCAGGTCTTGCTGCATTTGGACATGGACTGTTTCATTATCTGAAGTGTCGCGAATGGTGCTGAACATTGTGCAGCCATCAGCGAACATCCCCATTTCTGACCTTCTGATGGAAGGGAGGTCATTGATGAAGCAGCTGAAGATGGTTGGGGCCGAGGACACTACCCTGAGGAACTCCTGCAGTGACGTCCTGGAGCTGAGATGATTGACCTCCAACCATCACAACCATCTTCCTTTGTACCGGGTATGACTCCAACCAGCGGAGAGTTTCCCCCTGATTCCCATTGACTCCAGCTTAGCTCGGGCTCCTTGATGCCGCACTCGGTCAAACGCTGCCCTGATGTCAAGGGCAGTAACTCTCACCTCCCCTCTGGCATTCGGCTCTTTGTCCATGTTTGAACCAAGACTGTACATAAATCTTTGAAGGTGTCAGGGAAGGTTGTGAAATAAGTTCAATAAAGGTTTACAATACCCAAACAAGGATATTCTACTAAACGTTGATTAAAAAATTGATGCTAATGGAAAATCTCGGCCATGACCCTCCGGAATAAAGGGGATCAGGGGTTATGGGGAGAAGGCAGGAGAATGGGGATGAGAAAATATCAGCCATGATTGAATGGCGGAGCAGACTCGATGGGCCGAGTGGCCTAATTCTGCTCCTATGTCTTATGGTGTAAGTGTTGATGCTGGCATCGAAACCGGCAAGTGCGACGTCAGCCCCAGGCATTCATCTCTTCCTCGGGGGCTAGCACGGTGCCGGAGTGCTGTGCGCTGGAAGGCCGGTGCGTCACGGCCAGTGCGGGTCTGCGCCTGAGCCTGGATTGCCGTCTCCGCCCGATCTCTGGGTAATATAGTGGAGCCCTACAGGGGCCCGGCGTGGAGGAACATCGACCCCACTCCCGGAATTAGCTCACCCGCCGATCGGTAGGCCTGGCCACCGTGGAGCCCCCCCCCCCCCCCCCCCGGAGTCGGATCACCCCAGCCCCCCCATCAGGACGGCCCCCGCAGTCAGAACTCCGAGGTCCTCCCTCCCGGGTGGGACCATATAGAACACGCCACCAGAACCCAGCGGGCACTTGGCCCATCGGCCACAGAGAATCGCCGGGGGGTGGGGGAGGGGCTCTTTCAACAACCCACAACCGGCACCGTGGCGACTGCACCGGCGCGATTTGCGACGGTTCTCTGGTTGCCGGAGAATCGGGAGCCCGGCATCGGAGCGGCGTGGCAGGCTCCACGTGCCACCCTGCCAACTCTCCGACCCGGCGCAGGCTCAGAGAATCCTGGCCCACATCTCTGAAATGGTGGCCGGGATTCTCTCTCCCGTCAGTCTCGTTTACCGGTGTAGCTGTCCCCTGCCGGCAGCGAGATTCTCCGTTCTGGCAGCCGGCCAAAGGGGTTTCCCATTGTGCCCTCCACACTCGCTGTCGGGAATCTCGGGAGGGGTGACTGCACTGTCGGTAAAGCAGAGGATCCCCCAGACGGAGGATATTCTCTGGTCGCTCTCTCTTTCTCTCTCCACAGATGTTGCTGAACTTGTTGAGTATTTCAAATGTAACTTAATAATCTTTATTGTCACAAGTAGACTTACATTAACACTGTAATGAAGTTACTGTGAAAGTCCCCTAGTCGCCACATTCCGGCGCCTGTTCGGGTACACAGAGGGAGAATTCAGAATGTCCGATTCACCTAACAGCACGTCTTTCGGGACTTGTGGGAGGAAACCGGAGCACCCGGAGGAAACCGGAGCACCCGGAGGAAACCGGAGCACCCGGAGGAAACCGGAGCACCCGGAGGAAACCCACGCACACACGGGGAGAATGTATTTCTAACATTTGTGTGAGATTTCAGATTTTGAGCATTCACAGTATTTTTTTTCCTTTTGTGAATCCTGGATTGAGCCGCAGGTGAAGAATCTGCATTTTGAGGAGGATTTGGTGGGAGAATAGAAAAGGTTCAGGAGGGTGGGTGTGGGGTGAGGGATTTCAGTGAATGTGGTGAGGCTGGAGGAGCCGGGATTGTTCTCCTTACAGCAGAGAAGGGGAGATTTAATCGAGCTGTTCAAAATCATGAATGGTTTTTGATAGAGTACATAGAACATAGAACATAGAACGATACAGCGCAGTACAGGCCCTTCGGCCCACGATGTTGCACCGACATGGGAAGTCCAAAAACTAAAGGCCATCTAACCTACACTATGCCCTTATCATCCATATGCTTATCCAATAAATTTTTAAATGCCCTCAATATTGGCGAGTTCACTACTGTTGCAGGTAGGGCATTCCATGGCCTCACCACTCTTTGCGTAAAAAACCCACCTCTGACCTCTGTCCTATATCTATTACCCCTCAATTTAAGGCTATGTCCCCTCATGCTAACCACCTCCATCCGCGGGAGAAGGCTCTCGCTGTCCACCCTATCTAACCCTCTGATCATTTTGTATGCCTCTATTAAGTCACCTCTTAACCTTCTTCTCTCTAACGAAAACAACCTCAAGTCCATCAGCCTTTCCTCATAAGATTTTCCCTCCATACCAGGCAACATCCTGGTAAATCTCCTCTGCACCCGTTCCAAAGCTTCCACGTCCTTCCTATAATGAGGCGACCAGAACTGTACGCAATACTCCAAATGCGGCCGTACTAGAGTTTTGTACAACTGCAACATGACCTCATGGCTCCGGAACTCAATCCCTCTACCAATAAAGGCCAACACACCATAGGCCTTCTTCACAACCCTATCAACCTGGGTGGCAACTTTCAGGGATCTATGTACATGGACACCGAGATCCCTCTGCTCATCCACACTACCAAGAATTTTACCATTAGCCAAATATTCCGCATTTCTGTTATTCTTTCCAAAGTGAATCACCTCACACTTCTCCACATTAAACTCCATTTGCCACCTCTCAGCCCAGCTCTGCAGCTTATCTATGTCTATCTGTAACCTGCAACATCCTTCCACACTGTCTACAACTCCACCGACTTTAGTGTCGTCTGCAAATTTACTCACCCATCCTTCTGCGCCCTCCTCTAGGTCATTTATAAAAATGACAAACAGCAACGGCCCCAGAACAGATCCTTGTGGTACGCCACTCGTAACTGAACTCCATTCTGAACATTTCCCATCAACCACCACTCTCTGTCTTCTTTCAACTAGCCAATTTCTGATCCACATCTCTAAATCACCCTCAATCCCCAGCCTCCGTATTTTCTGCAATAGCCGACCGTGGGGAACCTTATCAAACGCTTTACTGAAATCCATATACACCACATCAACTGCTCTACCCTCGTCCACCTGTTCAGTCACCTTCTCAAAGAACTCGAAAAGGTTTGTGAGGCATGACCTACCCTTCACAAAACCATGCTGACTATCCCTAATCATATTATTCCTATCTAGATGATTATAAATCGTATCTCTTATAATCCTCTCCAAGACTTTACCCACAACAGACATGGGGCTCACCGGTCTATAGTTACCGGGGTTATCTCTACTCCCCTTCTTGAACAAAGGGACCACATTTGCTATCCTCCAGTCCTCTGGCACTATTCCTGTAGCCAATGATGACATAAAAATCAAAGCCAAAGGCACAGCAATCTCTTCCCTGGCTTCCCAGAGAATCCTAGGATAAATCCCATCAGGCCCCGGGGACTTATCTATTTTCACCTTGTCCAGAATTGCCAACACTTCTTCCCTACGCACCTCAATGCCATCTATTCTAATAGCCTGGGTCTCAGCATTCTCCTCCACAACATTATCTTTTTCCTAAGTGAATACTGACGAAAAGTATTCATTTAGTATCTCGCTTATCTCCTCAGCCTCCACACACAACTTCCCACCACTGTCCTTGACTGGCCCTACTCTTACCCTAGTCATTCTTTTATTCCTGACATGCCTATAGAAAGCTTTTGGGTTTTCCTTGATCCTACCTGCCAAAGACTTCTTATGTCCCCTCCTTGCTCGTCTTAGCTCTCTCTTTAGATCCTTCCTCGCTTCCTTGTAACTATCACGCGCCCCAACTGAAACTTCACGCTTCATCTTCACATAGGCCTCCTTTTTCCTCTTAACAAGGGATTCCACTTCTTTGGTAAACCACGGTTCCCTCGCTCGACCCCTTCCTCCCTGCCTGACTGGTACGTACTGATCAAGAACACGCAATAGCTGTTCCTTGAACAAGCTCCACATATCCAGTGTGCCCAACCCTTGCAGCCTTCTTCTCCAACCTACACATCCTAAGTCATGTCTAACGGCATCATAATTGCCCTTCCCCCAGCTATAACTCTTGCCCTGCGGGGTATACTTATCCCTTTCCATCACTAACGTAAAGGTCACCGAATTGTGGTCACTGTCTCCAAAGTGCTCACCTACCTCCAGATCTAACACCTGGCCTGGTTCATTACCCAAAACCAAATCCAATGTGGCCTCACCTCTTGTTGGCCTATCAACATATTGTGTCAGGAAACCCTCCTGCACACATTGTACAAAGAACGACCCATCTAATGTACTCAAACTATATCTTTTCCAGTCAATATTTGGAAAGTTAAAGTCTCCCATAACAACTACCCTGTTACTTTCGCTCTTTTCCAGAATCATCTTCGCCATCCTTTCCTCTACATCCCTAGAACTATTAGGTGGCCTATAGAAAACTCCCAACAGGGTGACCTCTCCTTTCCTGTTTCTAACCTCAGCCCATACTACCTCGGAAGAAGAGTCCCCATCTAGCATCCTTTCCGCCACCGTAATACTGTCCTTGACTAGCAGCGCCACACCTCCCCCTCTTTTGCCCCCTTCTCTGAGCTTACTAAAACACCTAAACCCCGGAACCTGCAACAACCATTCCTGTCCCTGCTCTATCCATGTCTCTGAAATGGCCACAACATCGAAGTCCCAGGTACCAACCCATGCTGCCAGTTCCTCTACCTTATTTCGTATACTCCTGGCATTGAAGTAGACACACTTCAAACCACCTACCTGAACACTGGCACCCTCCTGCGAAGTCAAATCTGTGCTCCTGACCTCTATACTCTCAATCTCCCGTACCCCAAAACTACAATCCAGGTTTCCATGCCCCTGCTGAATTAGTTTAAACCCCCCCAAAGAGCACTAACAAATCTCCCCCCCCAGTAAATCAGGAGAATCTGTTTGCAGTGACAGGAGGGGACATTGATTGATGAGGATGAGTGAAAGAGCCAGGCGGGGGAGATGGGCAGGATCATTTCAATAGACTGAGTTGTGATTTGGAAGGTGCTGCCTGAAAGGGGATTGGAAGCAGATTCAATCGGAACTTTAAAAAGAGAATTAGATAAATATTTGAAGAGGAAAAATTTGCAGAGTTATGAAGAAAGAGCGGGGAGAGTGGGATTAATCGGTTAGATCTTTCAAAGAGTTAGCACAGGCTCGATGGGCTGAATGACCCATGAGTGTGGTATATTTATGTTTCTATGAATGGAGCTGTGCCAGAGAACAAAATGAATGGTTTGCCAAGAATCCCCAGAGGATTTGGGTGTGGAGGTGCATGCCGGGGGAATGGGGAAAGTCGCTACAATAAGAACAGCTCAGATATGATCTGAGTGAGGGTCTTTGGGGTTTGTAATGACCTCGGTGCCCTGTTGAGAATCACAGACGTCACGCTGTGTCCCATAGACAGGGTGGTGTGTCTGAGTGAGCGAGTTCTCCACCTCCCCTCCCAGACACACTCTCATTATTCTGTTACCACCGTCTGTACCAAAGCAGCATTTTTATTTTTGTAAAGAAATGAGTGTAATTGGAAAATGCAGGTTTGTGAAAGCAGTTTCAGCGATTGCTGTCTGCTGACTGAGCGACAGTAATTACAGGGTGGGTGGAATGTGACTCTATCAGGATTTCAGGCAGATGCAGCCACTGGCTACACTTTAACAAGAGGAGAATTCACTCGTGATGCTGCATCAGAGGGAAATCCTTCTGATCTGCAAATAATTCTCCGCAGCACGGAGCAATTCTCAACACCTTTCAGATTTCCTTCCTGGGAATAGAGTCTGTGCACAACTGTGTCAGCATCTCTCGGAGTCCCACATTCCTCCATGTGGGGGGTGCGGACCGTGAGGATTCAACATCCACTGACCAAACAGGACAAAAAAGATGGGCCCTGACCATGCGGTACATTCATTTTGCACGGAGTGCTGCACTGTCAGTGGGTCAGTACTGAGGGAGTGCTGCACTGTTAGAGGGTCAGTACTGAGGGAGTGCTGCACTGTCAGAGGGTCAGTACTGAGGGAGTGCTGCACTGTCAGAGGGTCAGTACTGAGGGAGTGCTGCACTGTCAGAGGGTCAGTACTGAGGGAGTGCTGCACTGTCAGAGGGTCAGTACTGAGGGAGTGCCGCACTGTCAGAGGGTCAGTACTGAGGGAGTGCTGCACTGTTAGAGGGTCAGTACTGAGGGAGTGCTGCACTGTCAGAGGGTCAGTACTGAGGGAGTGCTGCACTGTCAGAGGGTCAGTACTGAGGGAGTGCTGCACTGTCAGAGGGTCAGTACTGAGGGAGTGCTGCACTGTCAGAGGGTCAGTACTGAGGGAGTGCTGAACAGTCAGAGGGTCAGTACTGAGGGAGTGCTGCACTGTCAGAGGGTCAGTGCTGAGGGAGTGCTGCACTGTCAGAGGGTCAGTACTGAGGGAGTGCCGCACTGTCAGAGGGTCAGTACTGAGGGAGTGCCGCACTGTCAGAGGGTCGGTACTGAGGGAGTGCTGCACTGTCAGAGGGTCAGTACTGAGGGAGTGCTGCACTGTCAGAGGGTCAGTACTGAGGGAGTGCTGCACTGTCAGAGGGTCAGTACTGAGGGAGTGCTGCACTGTCAGAGGGTCAGTACTGAGGGAGTGCCACACTGTCAGAGGGTCAGTACTGAGGGAGTACCGCACTGTCAGAGGGTCAGTACTGAGGGAGTGCTGCACTGTCAGAGGGTCAGTACTGAGGGAGTGCCGCACTGTCAGAGGGTCAGTACTGAGGGAGTGCCGCACTGTCAGAGGGTCAGTACTGAGGGAGTGCCGCACTGTCAGAGGGTCAGTATTGAGGGAGTGCTGCACTGTCAGAGGGTCAGTACTGAGGGAGTGCTGCACTGTCAGAGGGTCAGTACTGAGGGAGTGCCGCACTGTCAGAGGGTCAGTACTGAGGGGAGTGCCTCACTGTCAGAGGGTCAGTACTGAGGGAGTGCCGCACTGTCAGAGGGTCAGTACTGAGGGAGTGCTGCACAGTCAGAGGGTCCGTACTGAGGGAGTGCCGCACTGTCAGAGGGTCAGTACTGAGGGAGTGCTGCACTGTCAGAGGGTCAGTACTGAGGGAGTGCTGCACTGTCAGAGGGTCAGTACTGAGGGAGTGCCACACTGTCAGAGGGTCAGTACTGAGGGAGTACCGCACTGTCAGAGGGTCAGTACTGAGGGAGTGCTGCACTGTCAGAGGGTCAGTACTGAGGGAGTGCCGCACTGTCAGAGGGTCAGTACTGAGGGAGTGCCGCACTGTCAGAGGGTCAGTACTGAGGGAGTGCCGCACTGTCAGAGGGTCAGTACTGAGGGAGTGCTGCACTGTCAGAGGGTCAGTACTGAGGGAGTGCTGCACTGTCAGAGGGTCAGTACTGAGGGAGTGCCGCACTGTCAGAGGGTCAGTACTGAGGGAGTGCCTCACTGTCAGAGGGTCAGTACTGAGGGAGTGCCGCACTGTCAGAGGGTCAGTACTGAGGGAGTGCTGCACAGTCAGAGGGTCCGTACTGAGGGAGTGCCGCACTGTCAGAGGGTCAGTACTGAGGGAGTGCCGCACTGTCAGAGGGTCAGTACTGAGGGAGTGCCGCACTGTCAGAGGGTCAGTGCTGAGGGAGTGCTGCACTGTCAGAGGGTCAATACTGAGGGAGTGCTGCACTGTCAGAGGGTCAGTACTGAGGGAGTGCCGCACTGTCAGAGGGTCAGTACTGAGGGAGTGCCGCACTGTCAGAGGGTCAGTACTGAGGGAGTGCTGCACTGTCAGAGGGTCAGTACTGAGGGAGTGCTGCACTGTCAGAGGGTCAATACTGAGGGAGTGCTGCACTGTCAGAGGGTCAGTACTGAGGGAGTGCTGCACTGTCAGAGTTTCAGTACTGAGGGAGTGCTGCACTGTCAGAGGGTCAGTACTGAGGGAGTGCCGCACTGTCAGAGGGTCAGTACTGAGGGAGTGCTGCACTGTCAGAGAGTCAGCACTGAGGGAGTGCTGCACTGTCAGAGGGTCAGTACTGAGGGAGTGCCGCACTGTCAGAGGGTCAGTACTGAGGGAGTGCCACACTGTCAGAGGGTCAGTACTGAGGGAGTGCTGCACTGTCAGAGGGTCAATACTGAGGGAGTGCTGCACTGTCAGAGGGTCAGTACTGAGGGAATGCTGCACTGTCAGAGGGTCAATACTGAGGGAGTGCCGCACTGTCAGAGGGTCAGTACTGAGTGAGTGCTGCACTGTCAGAGGGTCAGTACTGAGGGAGCCCCGCACTGTCAGAGGGTCAGTACTGAGGGAGTGCCGCACTGTCAGAGGGTCAGTACTGAGGGAGTGCCACACTGTCAGAGGGTCAGTACTGAGGGAGTGCTGCACTGTCAGAGGGTCAATACTGAGGGAGTGCTGCACTGTCAGAGGGTCAGTACTGAGGGAGTGCTGCACTGTCAGAGTTTCAGTACTGAGGGAGTGCTGCACTGTCAGAGGGTCAGCATTGAGGGAGTGCTGCACTGTCAGAGGGTCAATACTGAGGGAGTGCCGCACTGTCAGAGGGTCAGTACTGAGTGAGTGCTGCACTGTCAGAGGGTCAGTACTGAGGGAGCCCCGCACTGTCAGAGGGTCAGTACTGAGGGAGTGCTGCACTGTCAGAGGGTCAGTACTGAGGGAGTGCTGCACTGTCAGAGGGTCAGTACTGAGAGAGAGCCGCACTGTCAGAGGGTCACTACTGAGGGAGTGCTGCACTGTCAGAGGGTCAGTACTGAGGGAGTGCAGCACTGTCAGAGGGTCAGTACTGAGGGAGTGCTGCACTGTCAGAGGGTCAGTACTGAGGGAGTGCTGCACTGTCAGAGGGTCAGTACTGAGGGAGTGCCGCACTGTCAGAGGGTCAGTACTGAGGGAATGCTGCACTGTCAGAGGGTCAGTACTGAGGGAGAGCTGCACTGTCAGAGGGTCAGTACTGAGGGAGAACTGCACTGTCAGAGGGTCAGTACTGAGGGAGTGCCGCACTGTCAGAGGGTCAGTACTGAGGGAGTGCCGCACTGTCAGAGGGTCAGTACTGAGGGAGCGCCGCACTGTGAGAGGGTCAGTACTGAGGGAGTGCTGCACTGTCAGAGGGTCAGTACTGAGGGCGTGCTGCACATGTCAGAGGGTCAGTACTGAGGGAGTGCCGCACTGTCAGAGGGTCAGTACTGAGGGAGAGCTGCACTGTCAGAGGGTCAGTACTGAGGGAGCGCCGCACTGTCAGAGGGTCAGTACTGAGGGAGTGCTGCACTGTCAGAGGGTCAGTACTGAGGGAGTGCCACACTGTCAGATGGTCAGTACTGAAGGAGTGCCGCACTGTCAGAGGGTCAGTACTGAGGGAATGCTGCACTGTCAGAGGGTCAGTACTGAGGGAGTGCCGCGCTGTCAGAGGGTCAGTACTGAGGGAGTGCTGCACTGTCAGAGGGTCAGTACTGAGGGAGTGCTGCACTGTCAGAGGGTCAGTACTGAGGGAGTGCTGCACTGTCAGAGGGTCAGTACTGAGGGGGTGCTGCACAGTCAGAGGGTCAGTACTGAGGGAGCGCCGCACTGTCAGAGGGTCAGTACTGAGGGAGTGCCACACTGTCAGAGGGTCAGTACTGAAGGGGTGCCGCACTGTCAGAGGGTCAGTACTGAGGAGTGCTGCACTGTCAGAGGGTCAGTACTGAGGGAGTGCCGCACTGTCAGATGTTCAGTACTGAGGGAGTGCTGCACTGTCAGAGGGTCAGTACTGAGGGAGTGCCGCACTGTCAGAGGGTCAGTACTGAGGGAATGCTGCACTGTCAGAGGGTCAGTACTGAAGGAGTGCCGCACTGTCAGAGGGTCAGTACTGAGGGAATGCCGCACTGTCAGAGGGTCAGTACTGAGGGAGTGCAGCACTGTCAGAGGGTCAGTACTGAGGGAGTGCCACACTGTCAGAGGGTCAGTACTGAGGGAGATGCTGCACTGTCAGAGGGTCAGTGCTGCACTGTCAGAGGGTCAGTACTGAGGGAGTGCGCACTGTCAGATTTCAGTACTGAGGGAGTGCTGCACTGTCAGAGGGTCAGCATGAGGGAGTGCTACAGTCAGAGGGTCAGTACTGAGGGAGTGCTGCACTGTCAGGGTCAATACTGAGGGAGTGCTGCACTGTCAGAGGGTCAGTACTGAGGGAGTGCTGCACTGTCAGAGTTTCAGTACTGAGGGGAGTGCCGCACTGTCAGAGGGTCAGCATTGAGGGAGTGCTACACTGTCAGAGGGTGCAGTACTAAGGGAGTGCTTGCACTGTCCGAGGGTCAGTACTGAGGGAGTGCTACACTGTCAGAGGGTCAGTACTAAGGGAGTGCTGCACTGTCAGAGGGTCAGTATGAGGGAGTGCTGCACTGTCAGAGGGTCAGTACTGAGGGAGTGCCGCACTGTCAGAGGGTCAGTACTGAGGAGTGCTGCACTGTCAGAGGGTCAGTACTGAGGGAGTGCTGCACTGTCAGAGGGTCCAGTTCTGAGGGAGTGCCACACTGTCAGAGGGTCAGTACTGAGGGAGTGCTGCACTGTCAGAGGGTCAGTACTGAGGGAGTGCTGGCAGTGTCAGAGGGTCAGTACTGAGGGAGTGCTGCACTGTCAGAGGGTCAGTACTGAGGGAGTGCTGCACTGTCAGTGGGTCAGTACTGAGGGAATGCTGCACTGTCATAGGGTCAGTACTGAGGGAGTGCCACACTGTCAGATGGTCAGTACTGAAGGTAGTGCCCACTGTCAGAGGGTCAGTACTGAGGGAGTGCTGCACTGTCAGAGGGTCAGCACTGAGGGAGTGCTGCACTGTCAGAGGGTCAGTACTGAGGGAGAGCTGCACTGTCAGAGGGTCAGTACTGAGGGAGCGCCGCACTGTGAGAGGGTCAGTACTGAGGGAGTGCTGCACTGTCAGAGGGTCAGTACTGAGGGGGTGCTCACAGTCAGAGGGTCAGTACTGAGGGAGTGCCGCACTGTCAGAGGGTCAGTACTGAGGGAGAGCTGCACTGTCAGAGGGTCAGTACTGAGGGAGCGCCGCACTGTCAGAGGGTCAGTACTGAGGGAGTGCTGCACTGTCAGAGGGTCAGTGCTGAGGGAGCGCCGCACTGTCAAGGGTCAGTACTGAGGGAGCGCCGCACTGTCAGAGGGTCAGTACTGAGGGAGCGCCGCACTGTCAGAGGGTCAGTACTGAGGGAGTGCCGCACTGTCAGAGGGTCAGTGACTGAGGGAGTGCTGCACTGTCAGATGGTCAGTACTGAGGGAGTGCTGCACTGTCAGAGGGTCAGTACTGAGGGTAGTGCCGCACTGCGTCACGAGTGGTCAGTACTGAGGGAGGGCCGCACTGTCAGAGGGTCAGTACTGAGGGAGTGCCGCACTTTCAGAGGGTCAGTACTGAGGGAGTGCCGCACTGTCAGAGTGTCAGTACTGAGGGAGTGCCGCACTGTCAGATGTTCAGTACTGAGGGAGTCCTGCACTGTCAGAGGGTCAGTACTGAGGGAGTCCTGCACTGTCAGAGGGTCAGTACTGAGGGAGTGCTGTACTGTCAGAGGGTCAGTACTGAGGGAGTGCTGCACTGTCAGAGGGTCAGTACTGAGGGAGTGCTGCACTGTCAGAGGGTCAGTACTGAGGGAGTGCCTGCACTGTCAGAGGGTCAGTACTGAGGAGTGCCGCACTGTCAGAGGGTCAGTACTGAGGGAGTGCTGCACTGTCAGAGGGTCAGTACTGAGGGAGTGCTGCACTGTCAGAGGGTCAGTGCTGAGGGAGTGCTGCACTGTCAGAGGGTCAGTACTGAGGGAATGCCGCACTGTACAGAGTCACTGTTTATTCAGCAGGGTGAGGATCACTCACTGTGTAACTGTACAGATGATGTGGAGATGCCGGCGTTGGACTGGGGTGAGCACAGTAAGAAGTCTTACAACACCAGGTTAAAGTCCAACAGGTTTGTTTCAAACACGAGCTTTCGGAGCGCAGCTCCTTCTTCAGGTGAATGGAAAGGCTTGTTCATATAAACATTTCTGGAACAAGCCTTTCCATTCACCTGAAGAAGGAGCCGTGCTCCGAAAGCTCGTGTTTGAAACAAACCTGTTGGACTTTAACCTGGTGTTGTAAGACTTCTTACTAACTGTACACAGTCACTGTTTATTCAGCAGGGTGAGGATCACTCACTGTGTAACTGTACAGAGTCCCTGTTTATTCAGCAGGGTGAGGATCACGCACTGTGTAACTGTACAGAGTTCACTGTTATTCAGTGTGTCAGTCCAATCCATTGCTGTGTAGACTGAATTTTGTGATTTTCTTTGTCTATTTCATGAATTCCTTTTTCCCGGAAGAATCTCTCTGATTGTTCTGTATTTGTGTATCCTGACCTTTGACAAGGCTTCTGGACCGATTCAGCCCCTCAGAACTGGGAAGATGATTTAATAACGATCTTGATAATCTGAGATGTTGCTGTGTTGCTTTCTTTCTCTGTTACCTTTTCCCCTCCTCACTGATATTTATGATCCTTTTCTGGTTTATTGTTGTCCTCGCCTCCTGCACCAACTGGGTTTGTCCAGTGTCCAGTGTCAAGGACACTTTTCTTGGATCACCTCTCTAATCCAGACACTAACGCCCTGGGTCTGTTCTCAGATTTGCCATAATCTGCCCTGGCAAAGGGGAGGGGGATTCTGCCTGTGTTGGAGTCTGTGAGAGCTCTGTTTGTTAAACTCAGAGCTGGGAAAGGCCAGCTGATTCTCAGACTGTCAGCTACCTTGCTAACACTGCTGCTGTGGCCAAGTGTTGCCTGGTTTTAGACTGACTGCAAAAATGGTTATTCTCCAAACCACAAACTTGGAATGAGCCACGAGTCTGCAAGATGCTGGATTGGCCCAGAGGGATCGATGCTGCTGGACTCGATCCACACAGTAACCTTATCTGCTTCTTCCTTCACACTCAACAATTACACTTTACCTCCTGATGGCCTGTGAATTTAAATCCTTAAACTGTGGCCCCATTCAGGCCCTCCAGGATGGATTTCGGGTTGAACAACAATGTGAGGATTCGGGGAGCTGTGACAGATCGGGCACAGGGGCAGCGTGAGCTTTGCACACGGGCTGTGGGAGAGAACACAACCTGAATGAGATCCAGTCCAAGGGAGTATCAAAGATGGAACTTGTTTCAGGGGGGAAAAGAGGAGCTCTTTTGCTTCGTAACTTTTTAAATCTTAGGAGGGTGGCCTTGTCTTGCTGCAGTAGTTGAGGTTAAAAGAGAGGGAGATAATTGGTGGGTAATGGGTGATATTTACAATATTTAGCTTGAAAAGCCTTTTGCGGTTTATAGTTTGTAAGTACTATATTTATAGTAAAAAAGGGCCAGGAAGAAGGGACCCTCGTGTAATTGACATTATCCAATGTTAAACATCATCCAAACGGTAAACTCATGGCAGGAGAGTAGAAAGCAGTGGTGTGCTTCTCCTGTTCTATGTGGGAGGCCAGGAACATTTCCAGTGCCCGGGACGAGCATGTGTGCAGGAAGTGTCTCCAGTTACAGCTCCTGGAAGCCCACGTTTCGGAGCTGGAGCGGCGACTGGAGACACTGTGGAGCATTTGTGAGGCAGAGAGTGTTGTGTATAGAACGTACAGAGAGGTGGTCACACCGCAGGCTCAGACTCCGCAGGTAGGAAGGGAATTGGTGACCACCAGGCAGAGCAAGAGAGCGAGGCAGGGAGTGCAGGAATCTCCGTGGGCATTCCCCTGCAGAACAGATATCCCGCTTTGGATACTGTTGGGGGGAATGGCCTCTCAGGGAAAAACAGCAACAGCCAAATTCACTGCACTATGTTTGGATCTGCTGCAGAGGGGAGGGGGGATAAATGTGACAGTGCAATAGTTATCGGGGAATCAATTGTAAGGGGAATAGACAGGTGTTCCTGCGGACGCAACAGAGACTCCAGGATGGTATGTTGTCTCCCTGGCGCTAGGGTCAAGTATGGCTCAGAGCGGCTGCAGAACATTCTGGGGGGGGGGGGGGGGTGAACAGCCAGTGGCCGTGGTCACATCGGTACCAACGACATAGGTAAAAAAAAGCAAAGTAATCCTAAAAGCGGAATTAAGGGAGTTCGGAAGAAAGTTGAGAAGTTGGACCTCAGGCAAGTGATCTCAGGATTACTGCCAGCTAGTCAGAGTAGAAATGACAGGATATATCGGACAAATACGTGGCTGAAGAGATGGTGTCAGGGGGAGGGTTTCAGATTCCTGGGGCATTGGGACTGGTCCTGGGGGTGGTGGGACCTGTGCAATCTGGATGGGTTACCCCTGGGCAGGACCTGGATGATGTCCTTGGGGAGGTAGGGGTGGGGGGGGGGGGGGGGATTTGCTACATGAGTTGGGGAGGGTTTAAACTAATAAAGCAGGGGGATGGGACCCTATGTAAGGATTCAGAGCTGGGGAATCAAGAACAAGAGAAATGCCATGAAGAAGAAAAGTGATAGGCAGAGAAATCAATGGCCAGAGTCAGATAAGGACACAGTTAGTAATGGTAGGGATGGGACAAGGATAAGGACACAGTTAGTAATGGTAGGGATGGGACAAGGTACAGGACACAGTTAGTAATAGTAGGGATGGGACAAGGTACAGGACACAGTTAGTAATGGTAGGGATGGGGCAAGGATAAGGACACAGTTAGTAATAGGGATGGGACAAGGTACAGGACTAGCCTTAAGGTTTAGTTCCTGAATGCACGGAGCATTGGAAATAAAATGGAATGAATTAGCTACGCAGACGGATGCAAAGGGATATGATATTGTTGGGATTATGGAGACAAGGCGCCAAGGTGACCAAGAATGGGAACTAAACTTAATAATAATAATCTTTATTAGTGTCACAGGTAGGCTTACATTAACACTGCAATGAAGTTACTGTGAAAAGCCCCTAGTCGCCACATTCCGGCGCCTGTTCGGGTCACAGAGGGAGAATTCAGAATGTCCAATTCACCTAACAGCACGTCTTTCGGACTTGTGGGAGGAAACTGGAGCACCCGGAGGAAACCGGAGCACCCGGAGGAAACCCACGCAGACACGGGGAGAACGTGCAGACTCCGCACAGACAGTGACCCAAGCCGGGAATCGAACCGGGGACCCTGGAGCTGCGAAGCAACGGTGCTAACCACTGTGCTACCGTGCTATCTGTTTTTATAAAGGATGCATGTGATCAAGGGACATCTGTGATGATGGATGACTTTAATCTGCGTATAGATTGGATGAGTCAAATTGGTCACAATACAGCAGAGGAGGAATTTCTGGAATGTTGACGGAATGGTTTTCTGGGCCAATAAGTTGAGGAGCCAACAGGGGAACAGACCATCCTGGGCTAGGTGTTGTGCAATTAGAAAGGATTAATTGGCAATCTCATTGTGAGAGAACACTTGGGGATGAGTGACCATAATATGGTAGAATTCTTTATCAACATAAGAACACAGGAATTAGGAGCCGACTTCGGCCATTCAGCCCCTCAAGCCTGCTCCACCATTCAATCAGATCATGGCTGATGTCTCCCTGCTCTCAAACCTACCTGCCCATCTGTTCCTGATATCCCTTTACCCCATTTTTTTATCAGAAATATATCTACCTCCTTCTTGAAACCATTTAATCATTTGGACTCCACCGCACTACGTGGCAGCGAGTTCCAGAAATTCACCCCGTTTGCGAGAAGTAGTTCCTCCTCATCTCTGTTCAAAATCTACTGCCTCTCAACCTGTCTGAGAACAAACAACAAACAACAAATAAAAGTATAGTACAGGAACAGGCCCTTCGGCCCTCCAAGCCTGAGCCTAACTAAACAAACCCTCCTGCCCTTACCGGTCCGTATCCCTCTATTCCCTCCCTATTCATGGACCCATCCAGGTGCCTCTTAAATGTTGCTAATGTGCTGCTTCCACCACATCCTCTGGCAACGCGTTCCAGGCACCCACCACTCTCTCGGTGAAAAACTTACCCCGCACATCTCCCATAAACTTTCCCCCTCTCACCTTGAACCTGTGCCCCTGTGTAATCATAGAATTTACAGTGCAAAAGGAGGCCATTCAGCCCATTGAGTCTGCACCGGCTCATGGAAAGAGCACTGTACCAAAGGTTAACACCTCCACCCTATCCCTATAACCCAGTAACCCCACCCAACACTAAGGGCAATTTTGGACACTAAGGGCAATTTAGCATGGCCAATCCACCTAAGCTGCACATCTTTGGACCGTGGGAGGAAACCGGAGCACCCGGAGGAAACCCACGCAGACACGGGGAGGATGCGCAGACTCCACACAGACAGTGACCCAAGCCGGAATCGAACCTGGGTAATTGACACTTCCACCCTTGGAAAAAGCCTCTGACTAACCAGTCAATGCCATTCATAATTTTGTAGACCTCTCTCAGGTCTCCCCACAGTATCCGTCTTTCCAGTGAAAACAATCCTAGTTTATTCGACCTGTCCTCATAGCCAACACACTCGAGCCTGGCAACATCCTGGTGAACCTTCTTTGCCCTCTCTCCAAAGCTTCTACGTCCTTCCGATAATGTGGTGACCAGAACTGCGCACAATGCTCCAAAGCAGCCTAACCAATGATTTATATAACTGCAACATGATTTCCCAATTCTTGTACTCTGTGGCCTCTTGTTCTAGATTGGCCTACACAGGGGAACATTTGGTCTACGTTTACTTTATCAATCCCTTTTAGTATTTTATAAACCTCGATCAGATCCCCTCTCATCCTTCTAAACTCCAGCGAGTATAAACCCAAATTGTTTAATCTCTCCTCAGACGTCAACCTTTCATCCCCGGAATCAATCTGGTGAACCTCCTCTGAACTGCCTCCAATGCCCCACATCCTTCCTCAAATAAGGAGACCAAAACTGGACACAATGCTCCAGATGTGGCCTCAGCAACACCCTGTACAATTACAACAACACTTCCCTACTTTATACTCCAGTCCTTTCGCAATAAACACTAACATTCCATTTGCCTTTTTAATTCCACGCTGTACCTGCAAACTGACTTTCTGTGATTCATGAACGAAGGCACACAGATCCCTCTGCCCAGATCCCTCTGCCCAGATCCCTCTGCCCAGATCCCTCTGCCCCGATCCCTCTGCCCAGATCCCTCTGCCCAGACCCCTCTGCCCAGATCCCTCTGCCCAGATCCCTGGGCCTAGATCCCTGGGCCCAGATCCCTCTGCCCCGATCCCTCTGCCCAGATCCCTCTGTCCAGATCCCTGGGCCCAGATCCCTCTGCCCAGATCCCTCTGCCCGGATCCCTCTGCTCGGATCCTTCTGCCCAGATCCCTCTGCCCCGATCCCTCTGCCCAGATCCATCTGCCCGGGTCCCTCTGCCCGGATCCCTCTGCCCAGATCCCTCTGTCCAGATCCCTCTGCCCAGATCCCTCTGCCCGGATCCCTCTGCCCGGATTCCTCTGCCCAGATCCCTCTGCCCAGATCCCTCTGCCCAGATCCCTCTGCCCGGATCTCTCTGCCTGGATCACTCTGCCCAGATCCCTGGGCCCAGATCCCTCTGCCCAGATCCCTCTGCCCAGATCCCTCTGCCTAGATCCCTCTGCCCAGATCCCTCTGCCTAGATCCCTCTGCCCAGATCCCTCTGCCCAGATCCCTCTGCCCAGCTCCCTCTGCCCGGATCCCTGGGCCCAGATCCCTCTGCCAAGATCCCTCTTCCCAGATCCCTCTGCCCAGATCCCTCTGCCCAGATCCCTGGGCCCAGATCCATCTGCCCAGATCCCTCTGCCCACATCCCTCTGCCCACATCCCTCTCCCCAGATCCCTCTGCCCAGATCCCTCTGCCCAGATCCCTCTGCCCAGATCCATCTGCCCAGATCCCTCTGCCCAGATCCCTCTGCCAAGATCCCTCTTCCCAGATCCCTCTGCCCAGATCCCTCTGCTCCGATCCCTCTGCCCAGATCCCTCTGCTCCGATCCCTCTGCCCAGATCCCTCTGCCCAGATCCCTCTGCCCAGATCCCTCTGCCCAGCTCCCTCTGCCCGGATCCCTGGGCCCAGATCCCTCTGCCAAGATCCCTCTTCCCAGATCCCTCTGCCCAGATCCCTCTGCCCAGATCCCTGGGCCCAGATCCATCTGCCCAGATCCCTCTGCCCAGATCCCTCTGCCCACATCCCTCTCCCCAGATCCCTCTGCCCAGATCCCTCTGCCCAGATCCCTCTGCCCAGATCCATCTGCCCAGATCCCTCTGCCCGGATCTCTCTGCCTGGATCACTCTGCCCAGATCCCTGGGCCCAGATCCCTCTGCCCAGATCCCTCTGCCCAGATCCCTCTGCCTAGATCCCTCTGCCCAGATCCCTCTGCCTAGATCCCTCTGCCCAGATCCCTCTGCCCAGATCCCTCTGCCCAGCTCCCTCTGCCCGGATCCCTGGGCCCAGATCCCTCTGCCAAGATCCCTCTTCCCAGATCCCTCTGCCCAGATCCCTCTGCCCAGATCCCTGGGCCCAGATCCATCTGCCCAGATCCCTCTGCCCACATCCCTCTGCCCACATCCCTCTCCCCAGATCCCTCTGCCCAGATCCCTCTGCCCAGATCCCTCTGCCCAGATCCCTCTGCCCAGATCCCTCTGCCCAGATCCCTCTGCCAAGATCCCTCTTCCCAGATCCCTCTGCCCAGATCCCTCTGCTCCGATCCCTCTGCCCAGATCCCTCTGCTCCGATCCCTCTGCCCAGATCCCTCTGCCCAGATCCCTCTGCCCAGATCCCTCTACCCAGATCCCTCTGCCCGGATCCCTCTGCCCAGATCCCTCTGCCCAGATCCCTCTGCCCAGATCCCTCTGCCCCGATACCTCTGCCCGGATCCCTCTGCCCAGATCCCTCTGCCCAGATCCCTCTGCACAGATCCCGCTGCCCAGATCCCTCTGCCCAGATCCCTCTGCCTGGATCCCTCTGCCCGGATCCCTCTGCCCAGATCCCTCGGCCCAGATCCCTCTGCACAGATCCCTCTGCCCGGATCCCTCTGCCCAGATCCCTAGGCCCAGATCCCTCTGCCCCGATCCCTCTGCCCGGATCCCTCTGCCCAGATCCCTCTGCCCAGATCCCTCTGCACAGATCCCTCTGCCCAGATCCCTCTGCCCAGATCCCTCTGCCCCGATCCCTCTGCCCGGATCCCTCTGCCCAGATCCCTCTGCCCAGATCCCTCTGCCCAGATCCCTCTGCCCAGATCCCTCTGCCCAGATCCCTCTGCACAGATCCCTCTGCCCAGATCCCTCTACCCTGATCCCTCTGCCCAGATCCCTCTGCCCTGATCCCTCTGCCCAGATCCCTCTGCCCGGATCCCTGGGCCCAGATCCCTCTGCCCAGATCCCTCTGCCCAGATCCCTCTGCACAGATCCCTCTGCACAGATCCCTCTGCACAGATCCCTCTGCCCTGATCCCTCTGCCCGGATCCCTCTGCCCAGATCCCTCTGCCCAGATCCCTCTGCCCAGATGCCTCTGCCCTGATCCATCTGCCCAGATCCCTCTGCCCAGATCCCTCTGCCCGGATCCCTGGGCCCAGATCCCTCTGCCCGGATCCCTCTGCCCGGATCCCTCTGCCCGGATCCCTCTGCCCAGATCCCTCGGCCCAGATCCCTCTGCACAGATCCCTCTGCCCGGATCCCTCTGCCCAGATCCCTGGGCCCAGATCCCTCTGCCCCGATCCCTCTGCCCGGATCCCTCTGCCCAGATCCCTCTGCCCAGATCCCTCTGCACAGATCCCTCTGCCCGGATCCCTCTGCCCAGATCCCTCTGCCCCGATCCCTCTGCCCAGATCCCTCTGCCCAGATCCCTCTGCCCAGATCCCTCTGCCCAGATCCCTTTGCCCAGATCCCTCTGCCCAGATCCCTCTGCCCAGATCCCTCTGCGCAGATCCCTCTGCCCAGATCTCTCTACCCTGATCCCTCTGCCCAGATCCCTCTGCCCAGATCCCTCTGCCCAGATCCCTCTGCCCGGATCCCTGGGCCCAGACCCCTCTGCCCAGATCCCTCTGCCCAGATCCCACTGCACAGATCCCTCTGCACAGATCCCTCTGCACAGATCCCTCTGCCCCGATCCCTCTGCCCGGATCCCTCTGCCCAGATCCCTCTGCCCAGATCCCTCTGCCCAGATCCCTCTGCCCTGATCCCTCTGCCCAGATCCCCCTGCCCAGATCCCTCTGCCCGGATCCCTGGGCCCAGATCCCTCTGCCCGGAGCCCTCTGCCCCGATCCCTCTGCCCAGATCCCTCTGCCCAGATCCCTATACCCAGATCCCTCTGCCCAGATCCCTCTGCCCAGATCCCTCTGCCCAGATCCTTCTGCCCGGATCCCTCTGCCCAGATCCCTCTGCCCAGATCCCTCTGCCCAGATGCCTCTGCCCTGATCCATCTGCCCAGATCTCTCTGCCCAGATCCCTCTGCCCGGATCCCTGGGCCCAGATCCCTCTGCCCGGATCCCTCTGCCCGGATCCCTCTGCCCAGATCCCTCGGCCCAGATCCCTCTGCACAGATCCCTCTGCCCGGATCCCTCTGCCCAGATCCCTGGGCCCAGATCCCTCTGCCCCGATCCCTCTGCCCGGATCCCTCTGCCCAGATCCCTCTGCCCAGATCCCTCTGCACTGATCCCTCTGCCCGGATCCCTCTGCCCAGATCCCTCTGCCCCGATCCCTCTGCCCAGATCCCTCTGCCCAGGTCCCTCGGCCCAGATCCCTCTGCCCAGATCCCTTTGCCCAGATCCCTCTGCCCAGATCCCTCTGCCCAGATCCCTCTGCGCAGATCCCTCTGCCCAGATCCCTCTACCCTGATCCCTCTGCCCAGATCCCTCTGCCCAGATCCCTCTGCCCAGATCCCTCTGCCCGGATCCCTGGGCCCAGATCCCTCTGCCCAGATCCCTCTGCCCAGATCCCTCTGCACAGATCCCTCTGCACAGATCCCTCTGCACAGATCCCTCTGCCCAGATCCCTCTGCCAAGATCCCTCTTCCCAGATCCCTCTGCCCAGATCCCTCTGCTCCGATCCCTCTGCCCAGATCCCTCTGCTCGATCCCTCTGCCCAGATCCCTCTGCCCAGATCCCTCTGCCCAGATCCCTCTACCCAGATCCCTCTGCCCGGATCCCTCTGCCCAGATCCCTCTGCCAGATCCCTCTGCCCAGATCCCTCTGCCCCGATACCTCTGCCCGGATCCCTCTGCCCAGATCCCTCTGCCCAGATCCCTCTGCACAGATCCCTCTGCCCAGATCCTCTGCCCAGATCCCTCTGCCCAGATCCCTCTGCCCGGATCCCTCTGCCCGGAACCCTCTGCCCAGATCCCTCGGCCCAGATCCCTCTGCACAGATCCCTCTGCCCGGATCCCTCTGCCCAGATCCCTAGGCCCAGATCCCTCTGCCCCGATCCCTCTGCCCGGATCCCTCTGCCCAGATCCCTCTGCCCAGATCCCTCTGCACAGATCCCTCTGCCCGGATCCCTCTGCCCAGATCCCTCTGCCCAGATCCCTCTGCCCGGATCCCTCTGCCCAGATCCCTCTGCCCAGATCCCTCTGCCCAGATCCCTCTGCCCAGATCCCTCTGCCCAGATCCCTCTGCCCAGATCCCTCTGCCCAGATCCCTCTACCCTGATCCCTCTGCCCAGATCCCTCTGCCCTGATCCCTCTGCCCAGATCCCTCTGCCCGGATCCCTGGGCCCAGATCCCTCTGCCCAGATCCCTCTGCCCAGATCCCTCTGCACAGATCCCTCTGCACAGATCCCTCTGCACAGATCCCTCTGCCCCGGTCCCTCTGCCCGGATCCCTCTGCCCAGATCCCTCTGCCCAGATCCCTCTGCCCAGATGCCTCTGCCCTGATCCATCTGCCCAGATCCCTCTGCCCAGATCCCTCTGCCCGGATCCCTGGGCCCAGATCCCTCTGCCCGGATCCCTCTGCCCGGATCCCTCTGCCCAGATCCCTCTGCCCAGATCCCTCGGCCCAGATCCCTCTGCACAGATCCCTCTGCCCGGATCCCTCTGCCCAGATCCCTGGGCCCAGATCCTCTGCCCCGATCCCTCTGCCCGGATCCCTCTGCCCAGATCCCTCTGCCCAGATCCCTCTGCACAGATCCCTCTCCCCGGATCCCTCTGCCCAGATCCCTCTGCCCCGATCCCTCTGCCCAGATCCCTCTGTCCAGATCCCTCTGCCCAGATCCCTCTGCCCAGATCCCTTTGCCCAGATCCCTCTGCCCAGATCCCTCTGCCCAGATCCCTCTGCGCAGATCCCTCTGCCCAGATCCCTCTACCCTGATCCCTCTGCCCAGATCCCTCTGCCCAGATCCCTCTGCCCAGATCACTCTGCCCGGATCCCTGGGCCCAGATCCCTCTGCCCAGATCCCTCTGCCCAGATCCCTCTGCACAGATCCCTCTGCCCAGATCCCTCTGCTCCGATCCCTCTGCCCAGATCCCTCTGCTCCGATCCCTCTGCCCAGATCCCTCTGCCCAGATCCCTCTGCCCAGATCCCTCTACCCAGATCCCTCTGCCCGGATCCCTCTGCCCAGATCCCTCTGCCCAGATCCCTCTGCCCAGATCCCTCTGCCCCGATCCCTCTGCCCGGATCCCTCTGCCCAGATCCCTATGCCCAGATCCCTCTGCACAGATCCCTCTGCCCTGATCCCTCTGCCCAGATCCCTCTGCCCAGATCCCTCTGCCCGGATCCCTCTGCCCGGATCCCTCTGCCCAGATCCCTCGGCCCAGATCCCTCTGCACAGATCCCTCTGCCCGGATCCCTCTGCCCAGATCCCTGGGCCCAGATCCCTCTGCCCCGATCCCTCTGCCCGGATCCCTCTGCCCAGATCCCTCTGCCCAGATCCCTCTGCCCAGATCCCTCTGCCCGGATCCCTCTGCCCAGATCCCTCTGCCCCGATCCCTCTGCCCGGATCCCTCTGCCCAGATCCCTCTGCCCAGATCCCTCTGCCCAGATCCCTCTGCCCAGATCCCTCTGCCCAGATCCCTCTGCGCAGATCCCTCTGCCCAGATCCCTCTACCCTGATCCCTCTGCCCAGATCCCTCTGCCCTGATCCCTCTGCCCAGATCCCTCTGCCCGGATCCCTGGGCCCAGATCCCTCTGCCCAGATCCCTCTGCCCAGATCCCTCTGCACAGATCCCACTGCACAGATCCCTCTGCACAGATCCCTCTGCCCCGATCCCTCTGCCCGGATCCCTCTGCCCAGATCCCTCTGCCCAGATCCCTCTGCCCAGATGCCTCTGCCCTGATCCATCTGCCCAGATCCCTCTGCCCAGATCCCTCTGCCCGGATCCCTGGGCCCAGATCCCTCTGCCCGGATCCCTCTGCCCGGATAGCTCTGCCCGGATCCCTCTGCCCAGATCCCTCGGCCCAGATCCCTCTGCACAGATCCCTCTGCCCGGATCCCTCTGCCCAGATCCCTGGGCCCAGATCCCTCTGCCCCGATCCCTCTGCCCGGATCCCTCTGCCCAGATCCCTCTGCCCAGATCCCTCTGCACAGATCCCTCTGCCCGGATCCCTCTGCCCAGATCCCTCTGCCCCGATCCCTCTGCCCAGATCCCTCTGCCCAGATCCCTCTGCCCAGATCCCTCTGCCCAGATCCCTTTGCCCAGATCCCTCTGCCCAGATCCCTCTGCCCAGATCCCTCTGCGCAGATCCCTCTGCCCAGATCCCTCTACCCTGATCCCTCTGCCCAGATCCCTCTGCCCAGATCCCTCTGCCCGGATCCCTGGGCCCAGATCCCTCTGCCCAGATCCCTCTGCCCAGATCCCTCTGCACAGATCCCTCTGCACAGATCCCTCTGCACAGATCCCTCTGCCCCGATCCCTCTGCCCGGATCCCTCTGCCCAGATCCCTCTGCCCAGATCCCTCTGCCCAGATCCCTCTGCCCAGATCCCTCTGCCCAGATCCCTCTGCCCTGATCCCTCTGCCCAGATCCCCCTGCCCAGATCCCTCTGCCCGGATCCCTGGGCCCAGATCCCTCTGCCCGGAGCCCTCTGCCCCGATCCCTCTGCCCAGATCCCTCTGCCCAGATCCCTATACCCAGATCCCTCTGCCCAGATCCCTCTGCCCAGATCCCTCTGCCCAGATCCCTCTGCCCGGATCCCTCTGCCCAGATCCCTCTGCCCAGATC
>NC_052159.1:141548-201548 GCF_902713615.1 Scyliorhinus canicula
CGAATGACCCATGAGTGTGGTATATTTATGTTTCTATGAATGGACTGTGCCAGAGAACAAAATGAATGGTTTGCCAGAATCCCCCAGAGATTTGGGTGTGGAGGTGCATGCCGGGGAATGGGGAAAGTCGCTACAATAAGAACAGCTCAGATATGATCTGAGTGAGGGTCTTTGGGGTTTTGTAATGACCTCGGTGCCCTGTTGAGAATCACAGACGTCACGCTGGTCCCATAGACAGGGTGGTGTGTCTGAGTGAGCGAGTTCTCCACTCCCCTCCCGACACACTCTCATTATCTGTTACCACCGTCTGTACCAAAGCAGCATTTTTTATTTTTGTAAAGAAATGAGTGTAATTGGAAAATGCAGGTTGGTGAAAGCAGTTTCAGCGATTTGCTGTCTGCTGACTGAGCGACAGTAATTACAGGGTGGTGGAATGTGACTATATCAGGATTTCAGGCAGATGCAGCCACTGCTACACTTTAACAAGAGGAGATTCACTCGTGATGCTGCATCAGAGGGAAATCCTTCTGATCTGCAAATAATTCTCCGCAGCACGGAGCAATTCTCAACACCTTTCAGATTTCCTTCCTGGATAGAGTCTGTGCACAACTGTGTCAGCATCTTCGGAGTCCCACATTCTCAGGTGGGGGGTGCGGACCGTGAGGATTCAACATCCCTGACCAAACAGGACAAAAAAGATGGGCCCGACCATGCGGTACATTCATTTTGCACGGAGTGCTGCACTGTCAGGGGTCAGTACTGAGGGAGTGCTGCACTGTTAGAGGGTCAGTACTGAGGGAGTGCTGCACTGTCAGAGGGTCAGTACTGAGGGAGTGCTGCACTGTCAGAGGGTCAGTACTGAGGGAGTGCTGCACTGTCAGAGGGTCAGTAATGAGGGAGTGCTGCACGTAGAGGGTCAGTACTGAGGGAGTGCGCGCACTGTCAGAGGGTCAGTACTGAGGGAGTGCTGCATGTTAGAGGGTCAGTACTGAGGGAGTGCTGCACTGTCAGAGGGTCAGTACTGGGGAGTGCTGCACTGTCAGAGGGTCAGTACTGAGGGAGTGCTGCACTGTCAGAGGGTCAGTACTGAGGGAAGTGCTGGCACTGTCAGAGGGTCAGTACTGAGGGAAGTGCTGAACAGTCAGAGGGTCAGTACTGAGGGAGTGCTGCACTGTCAGAGGGTCAGTCTGAGGGAGTGCTGCACTGTCAGAGGTCAGTACTGAGGGAGTGCCGCACTGTCAGAGGGTCAGTACTGAGGGAGAGTGCCGCACTGTCAGAGGGTCGGTACTGAGGAGTGCGCACTGTCAGAGGGTCAGTACTGAGGGAGTGCTGCACTGTCAGAGGGTCAGTACTGATGGGAGTGCTGCACTGTCAGAGGGTCAGTACTGAGGGATGTGCTGCACTGTCAGAGGGTCAGTACTGAGGGAGTGCCACACTGTCAGAGGGTCAGTACTGAGGGAAGTACCGCACTGTCAGAGGGTCAGTACTGAGGGAGTGCTGCACTGTCAGAGGGTCAGTACTGAGGGAGTGCCGCACTGTCAGAGGGTCAGTACTGAGGGAGTGCCGCACTGTCAGAGGGTCAGTACTGAGGGAGTGCAGCACTGTCAGAGGGTCAGTATTGAGGGAGTGCTGCACTGTCAGAGGGTCAGTACTGAGGGAGTGCTGCACTGTCAGAGGGTCAGTACTGAGGGGAGTTGCCGCACTGTCAGAGGGTCAGTACTGAGGGAGTGCCTCACTGTCAGAGGGTCAGTACTGAGGGAGTGCCGCACTGTCAGAGGGGTCAGTACTGAGGGAGTGCTGCACAGTCAGAGGGTCCGTACTGAGGGGAGTGCCGCACTGTCAGCGGGGTCAGTACTGAGGGAGTGCTGCACTGTCAGAGGGTTCAGTACTGAGGGATGTGCTGCACTGTCAGAGGGTCAGTACTGAGGGAGTGCCATCAACTGTCAGAGGGTCAGTACTGAGGGAGTACCGCACTGTCAGAGGGTCAGTACTGAGGGAGTGCTGCACTGTCAGAGGGTCAGTACTGAGGGAGTGCCGCCCTGTCAGAGGGTCAGTACTGAGGGAGTGCCGCACTGTCAGAGGGTCAGTACTGCAGGGAGTGCCGCACTGTCAGAGGGTCAGTACTGAGGGAGTGCTGCACTGTCAGAGGGTCAGTACTGAGGGAGTGCTGCACTGTCAGAGGGTCGTACTGAGGGAGTGCCGCACTGTCAGAGGGTCAGTACTGAGGGAGTGCCGCACTGTCAGAGGGTCAGTACTGAGGGAGTGCCGCACTGTCAGAGGGTCAGTACTGAGGGAGTGCTGCACAGTCAGAGGGTCCGTACTGAGGCAGTGCCGCACTGTCAGAGGGTCCAGTACTGAGGGAGTGCCGCACTGTCAGAGGGTCAGTACTGAGGGAGTGCCGCACTGTCAGAGGGTCAGTGCTGAGGGAAGTGCTGCACTGTCAGAGGGTCAATACTGAGGGAGTGCTGCACTGTCAGAGGGTCAGTACTGAGGGAGTGCCGCACTGTCAGAGGGTCAGTACTGAGGGAGTGCCGCACTGTCAGAGGGTCAGTACTGAGGGAGTGCTGCACTGTCAGAGGGTCAGTACTGAGGGAGTGCTGCACTGTCAGAGGGTCAATACTGAGGGAGTGCTGCACTGTCAGAGGGTCAGTACTGAGGGAGTGCTGCACTGTCAGAGGTTTCAGTACTGAGGGAGTGCTGCACTGTCAGAGGGTCAGTACTGAGGGAGTGCAGGACTGTCAGACGGTCAGTACTGAGGGAGTGCTGCACTGTCAGAGAGTCAGCACTGAGGGAGTGCTGCACTGTCAGAGGGTCAGTACTGAGGGCAGTGCCGCACTGTCAGAGGGTCAGTACTGAGGGAGTGCCACACTGCAGAGGGTCAGTACTGAGGGAGTGCTGCACTGTCAGAGGGTCAATACTGAGGGAGTGCCTGCACTGTCAGAGGGTCAGTACTGAGGGAATGCCTGCACTGTCAGAGGGTCATACTGAAGGGAAGTGCCGCACTGTCAGAGGGTCAGTACCTGAGTGAGTGCCTGCACTGTCAGAGGGTCAGTACTGAGGGAGCCCCGCACTGTCAGAGGGTCAGTACTGAGGGAGTGCCGCACTGTCAGAGGGTCAGTACTGAGGGAGTGCCACACTGTCAGAGGTCAGTTACTGGGGAGTGCTGCACTGTCAGAGGGTCAATACTGAGGGAGTGCTGCACTGTCAGAGGGTCAGTACTGAGGGAGTGCTGCCCTGTCAGAGTTTCAGTACTGAGGGAGTGCTGCCACTGTCAGAGGGTCAGCTTGAGGGAGTGCTGCACTGTCAGAGGGTCAATACTGATGGAGTGCCGCACTGTCAGAGGGTCAGTACTGAGTGAGTGCTGCACTGTCAGAGGGTCAGTACTGAGGGAGGCCCGCACTGTCAGAGGGTCAGTACTGAGGGAGTGCTGCACTGTCAGAGGGTCAGTACTGAGGGAGTGCTGCACTGTCAGAGGGTCAGTACTGAGAGAGTAGCCGCACTGTCAGAGGGTCACTACTGAGGGAGTGCTGCACTGTCAGAGGGTCAGTACTGAGGGAGTGCCGCACTGTCAGAGGGTCAGTACTGAGGGAGTGCTGCACTGTCAGAGGGTCAGTACTGAGGGAGTGCCGCACTGTCAGAGGGTCAGTACTGAGGGAGTGCCGCACTGTCAGAGGGTCAGTACTGAGGGAGTGCTGCACTGTCAGAGGGTCAGTACTGAGGGAGTGCTGCACTGTCAGAGGGTCAGTACTGAGGGAGTGACTGCACTGTCAGAGGGTCAGTACTGAGGGAGTGCCGCACTGTCAGAGGGTCAGTACTGAGGGAGTGCCGCACTGTCAGAGGGTCAGTACTGAGGGAGTGCCGCACTGTCGAGAGGGTCAGTACTGAGGGAGTGCTGCACTGTCAGAGGGTCAGTACTGAGGGAGTGCCGCACATGTCAGAGGGTCAGTACTGAGGGAGTGCCGCACTGTCAGAGGGTCAGTACTGAGGGAGGCTGCACTGTCAGAGGGTCAGTACTGAGGGAGTGCCTGCACTGTCAGAGGGTCAGTACTGAGGGAGTGCTGCACTGTCAGAGGGTCAGTACTGAGGGAGTGCCAGCACTGTCAGAGGTCAGTACTGAGGAGTGCCGCACTGTCAGAGGGTCAGTACTGAGGGAAGTGCCTGCACTGTCAGAGGGTCAGTACTGAGGGAGTGCCGCACTGTCAGAGGGTCAGTACTGAGGGAGTGCTGCACTGTCAGAGGGTCAGTACTGAGGGAGTGCCTGCACTGTCAGAGGGTCAGTACTGAGGGAGTGCTGCACTGTCAGAGGGTCAGTACTGAGGGGAGTGCTGCACAGTCAGAGGGTCAGTACTGAGGGAGCTGCCGCACTGTCAGAGGGTCAGTACTGAGGGGTGCCGCACTGTCAGAGGGTCAGTACTGAGGGGTGCCGCACTGTCAGAGGGTCAGTACTGAGGGAGTGCTGCACTGTCAGAGGGTCAGTACTGAGGGAGTGCCGCACTGTCAGATGGTTCAGTACTGAGGGAGTGCTGCACGTCAGAGGGTCAGTACTGAGGGAGTGCCGCACTGTCAGAGGGTCAGTACTGAGGGAGTGCTGCACTGTCAGAGGGTCAGTACTGAGGGAGTGCCGCACTGTCAGAGGGTCAGTACTGAGGGAGTGCCGCACTGTCAGAGGGTCAGTACTGAGGGAGTGCCGCACTGTCAGAGGGTCAGTACTGAGGGAGTGCCACACTGTCAGAGGGTCAGTACTGAGGGAGTGCTGCACTGTCAGAGGGTCAGTACTGAGGGAGTGCTGCACTGTCAGAGTTTCAGTACTGAGGGAGTGCTGCACTGTCAGAGGGTCAGCATTGAGGGAGTGCTACACTGTCAGAGGGTCAGTACTGAGGGAGTGCTGCACTGTCAGAGGGTCAATACTGAGGGAGTGCTGCACTGTCAGAGGGTCAGTACTGAGGGAGTGCTGCACTGTCAGAGTTTCAGTACTGAGGGAGTGCCGCACTGTCAGAGGGTCAGCATTGAGGGAGTGCTACACTGTCAGAGGGTCAGTACTAAGGGAGTGCTGCACTGTCAGAGGGTCAGTACTGAGGGAGTGCTACACTGTCAGAGGGTCAGTACTGAGGGAGTGCTGCACTGTCAGAGGGTCAGTACTGAGGGAGTGCTGCACTGTCAGAGGGTCAGTACTGAGGGAGTGCCGCACTGTCAGAGGGTCAGTACTGAGGGAGTGCTGCACTGTCAGAGGGTCAGTACTGAGGGAGTGCTGCACTGTCAGAGGGCCAGTTCTGAGGGAGTGCCACACTGTCAGAGGGTCAGTACTGAGGGAGTGCTGCACTGTCAGAGGGTCAGTACTGAGGGAGTGCTGCAGTGTCAGAGTGTCAGTACTGAGGGAGTGCTGCACTGTCAGAGGGTCAGTACTGAGGGAGTGCTGCACTGTCAGAGGGTCAGTACTGAGGGAGTGCTGCACTGTCAGAGGGTCAGTACTGAGGGAGTGCCACACTGTCAGATGGTCAGTACTGAAGGAGTGCCACACTGTCAGAGGGTCAGTACTGAGGGAATGCTGCACTGTCAGAGGGTCAGCACTGAGGGAGTGCTGCACTGTCAGAGGGTCAGTACTGAGGGAGAGCTGCACTGTCAGAGGGTCAGTACTGAGGGAGCGCCGCACTGTGAGAGGGTCAGTACTGAGGGAGTGCTGCACTGTCAGAGGGTCAGTACTGAGGGGGTGCTGCACAGTCAGAGGGTCAGTACTGAGGGAGTGCCGCACTGTCAGAGGGTCAGTACTGAGGGAGAGCTGCACTGTCAGAGGGTCAGTACTGAGGGAGCGCCGCACTGTCAGAGGGTCAGTACTGAGGGAGTGCTGCACTGTCAGAGGGTCAGTGCTGAGGGAGCGCCGCACTGTCAAAGGGTCAGTACTGAGGGAGCGCCGCACTGTCAGAGGGTCAGTACTGAGGGAGCGCCGCACTGTCAGAGGGTCAGTACTGAGGGAGTGCCGCACTGTCAGAGGGTCAGTACTGAGGGAGTGCTGCACTGTCAGAGGGTCAGTACTGAGGGAGTGCTGCACTGTCAGAGGGTCAGTACTGAGGGAGTGCCGCACTGTCAGAGGGTCAGTACTGAGGGAGTGCCGCACTGTCAGAGGGTCAGTACTGAGGGAGTGCCGCACTTTCAGAGGGTCAGTACTGAGGGAGTGCCGCACTGTCAGAGTGTCAGTACTGAGGGAGTGCCGCACTGTCAGAGGGTCAGTACTGAGGAGTCCTGCACTGTCAGAGGGTCAGTACTGAGGGAGTGCTGCACTGTCAGAGGGTCAGTACTGAGGGAGTGCTGTACTGTCAGAGGGTCAGTACTGAGGGAGTGCTGCACTGTCAGAGGGTCAGTACTGAGGGAGTGCGGCACTGTCAGAGGGTCAGTACTGAGGGAGTGCTGCACTGTCAGAGGGTCAGTACTGAGGGAGTGCCGCACTGTCAGAGGGTCAGTACTGAGGGAGTGCTGCACTGTCAGAGGGTCAGTACTGAGGGAGTGCTGCACTGTCAGAGGGTCAGTGCTGAGGGAGTGCTGCACTGTCAGAGGGTCAGTACTGAGGGAATGCCGCACTGTACAGAGTCACTGTTTATTCAGCAGGGTGAGGATCACTCACTGTGTAACTGTACAGATGATGTGGAGATGCCGGCGTTGGACTGGGGTGAGCACAGTAAGAAGTCTTACAACACCAGGTTAAAGTCCAACAGGTTTGTTTCAACACCGAGCTTTCGGAGCGCAGCTCCTTCTCAGGTGAATGGAAAGGCTTGTTCTATAAACATTTCTGGAAACAAGCCTTTCCATTCACCTGAAGAAGGAGCCGTGCTCCGAAAGCTCGTGTTTGAAACAAACCTGTTGGACTTTAACCTGGTGTTGTAAGACTTCTTACTAACTGTACACAGTCACTGTTTATTCAGCAGGGTGAGGATCACTCACTGTGTAACTGTACAGAGTCCCTGTTTATTCAGCAGGGTGAGGATCACTCACTGTGTAACTGTACAGAGTCACTGTTTATTCAGTGTGCCAGTCCAATCCATTGCTGTGTAGACTGAATTTTGTGATTTTCTTTGTCTATTTCATGAATTCCTTTTTCCCGGAAGAATCTCTCTGATTGTTCTGTATTTGTGTATCCTGACCTTTGACAAGGCTTCTGGGCCAATTGAGCCCCTCAGAACTGGGAAGATGATTTAATAACGATCTTGATAATCTGAGATGTTGCTGTGTTGCTTTCTTTCTCTGTTACCTTTTCCCCTCCTCACTGATATCTATGATCCTTTTCTGGTTTATTATTGTCCTCGCCTCCTGCACCAACTGGGTTTGTCCAGTGTCCAGTGTCAAGGACACTTTTCTTGGATCACCTCTCTAATCCAGACACTAACGCCCTGGGTCTGTTCTCAGGTTTGCCATAATCTGCCCTGGCAAAGGGGAGGGGGATTCTGCCTGTGTTGGAGTCTGTGAGAGCTCTGTTTGTTAATCTCAGAGCTGGGAAAGGCCAGCTGACTCTCAGACTGTCAGCTACCTTGCTAACACTGCTGCTGTGGCCAAGTGTTGCCTGGTTTTAGACTGACTGCAAAAATGGTTATTCTCCAAACCACAAACTTGGAATGAGCCACGAGTCTGCAAGATGCTGGATTGGCCCAGAGGGATCGATGCTGCTGGACTCGATCCACACAGTAACCTTATCTGCTTCTTCCTTCACACTCAACAATTACACTTTACTCCTGATGGCCTGTGAATTTAAATCCTTAAACTGTGGCCCCATTCAGGCCCCTCCAGGATGGATTTCGGGTTGAACAACAATGTGAGGATTCGGGGAGCTGTGACAGATCGGGGCACAGGGGCAGCGTGAGCTTTGCACACGGGCTGTGGGAGAGAACACAACCTGAATGAGATCCAGTCCAAGGGAGTATCAAAGATGGAACTTGTTTCAGGGGGAAAAGAGGAGCTCTTTTGCTTCGTAACTTTTTAAATCTTAGGAGGGTGGCCTTGTCTTGCTGCAGTAGTTGAGGTTAAAAGAGAGGGAGATAATTGGTGGGTAATGGGTGATATTTACAATATTTAGCTTGAAAAGCCTTTTGCGGTTTATAGTTTGTAAGTACTATATTTATAGTAAAAAAGGGCCAGGAAGAAGGGACCTCGTGTAATTGACATTATCCAATGTTAAACATCATCCAAACGGTAAACTCATGGCAGGAGAGTAGAAAGCAGTGGTGTGCTTCTCCTGTTCTATGTGGGAGGCCAGGAACATTTCCAGTGCCCGGGACGAGCATGTGTGCAGGAAGTGTCTCCAGTTACAGCTCCTGGAAGCCCACGTTTCGGAGCTGGAGCGGCGGCTGGAGACACTGTGGAGCATTTGTGAGGCAGAGAGTGTTGTGTATAGAACGTACAGAGAGGTGGTCACACCGCAGACTCAGACTCCGCAGGTAGGAAGGGAATGGGTGACCACCAGGCAGAGCAAGAGAGCGAGGCAGGGAGTGCAGGAATCTCCGTGGGCATTCCCCTGCAGAACAGATATACCGCTTTGGATACTGTTGGGGGGAATGGCCTCTCAGGGAAAAACAGCAACAGCCAAATTCACTGCACCATGTTTGGTTCTGCTGCAGAGGGGAGGGGGGATAAATGTGACAGTGCAATAGTTATCGGGGAATCAATTGTAAGGGGAATAGACAGGTGTTCCTGCGGACGCAACAGAGACTCCAGGATGGTATGTTGTCTCCCTGGCGCTAGGGTCAAGTATGGCTCGGAACGGCTGCAGGACATTCTGGGGGGGAGGGGGGTGAACAGCCAGTGGCCGTGGTCACATCGGTACCAACGACATAGGTAAAAAAAGCGAAGTAATCCTAAAAGCAGAATAAAGGGAGTTCGGAAGAAAGTTGAGAAGTTGGACCTCAGGCAAGTGATCTCAGGATTACTGCCAGCTAGTCAGAGTAGAAATGACAGGATATATCGGACAAATACGTGGCTGAAGAGATGGTGTCAGGGGGAAGGTTTCAGATTCCTGGGGCATTGGGACTGGTCCTGGGGGTGGTGGGACCTGTGCAATCTGGATGGGTTACCCCTGGGCAGGACCTGGATGATGTCCTTGGGGAGGTGGGGGTGGGGGGTGGGGGGGGGGGGGGGGGGGGCGGGGATTTGCTACATGAGTTGGGGAGGGTTTAAACTAATAAAGCAGGGGGGTGGGACCCTATGTAAGGATTCAGAGCTGGGGAATCAAGAACAAGAGAAATGCCATGAAGAAGAAAAGTGATAGGCAGAGAAATCAATGGCCAGAGTCAGATAAGGACACAGTTAGTAATGGTAGGGATGGGGCAAGGATAAGGACACAGTTAGTAATGGTAGGGATGGGGCAAGGATAAGGACACAGTTAGTAATAGGGATGGGACAAGGTACAGGACACAGTTAGTAATGGTAGGGATGGGACAAGGTACAGGACTAGCCTTAAGGTTTAGTTCCTGAATGCACGGAGCATTGGAAATAAAATGGAATGAATTAGCTATGCAGACGGATGCAAAGGGATATGATATAGTTGGGATTATGGAGACAAGGCGCCAAGGTGACCAAGAATGGGAACTAAACTTAATAATAATAATCTTTATTATTGTCACAAGTAGGCTTACATTAACACTGCAATGAAGTTACTGTGAAAAGCCCCTAGTCGCCACATTCCGGCACCTGTTCGGGTACACAGAGGGAGAATTCAGAATGTCCAATTCACCTAACAGCACGTCTTTCAGGACTTGTGGGAGGAAACCGGAGCACCCGGAGGAAACCCATGCACACACGGGGAGAACGTGCAGACTCCGCACAGACAGTGACCCAGCCGGGAATCGAACCGGGGACCCTGGAGCTGCGAAGCAATGGTGCTAACCACTGTGCTACCGTGCTATCTGTTTTTATAAAGGATGCATGTGATAAAGGGACATCTGTGATGATGGATGACTTTAATCTGCGTATAGATTGGATGAGTCAAATTGGTCACAATACAGCAGAGGAGGAATTTCTGGAGTGTTGGCGGAATGGTTTTCTGGGCCAATAAGTTGAGGAGCCAACAGGGGAACAGACCATCCTGGGCTAGGTGTTGTGCAATGTGAAAGGATTAATTGGCAATCTCATTGTGAGAGAACACTTGGGGATGAGTGACCATAATATGGTAGAATTCTTTATCAACATAAGAACATAGGAATTAGGAGCCGATTTCGGCCATTCAGCCCCTCAAGCCTGCTCCACCATTCAATCAGATCATGGCTGATGTCTCCCTGCTCTCAAACCTACCTGCCCATCTGTTCCTGATATCCCTTTACCCCATTTTATAATCAGAAATATATCTACCTCCTTCTTGAAACCATTTAATCATTTGGACTCCACCGCACTACGTGGCAGCGAGTTCCAGAAATTCACCCCGTTTGCGAGAAGTAGTTCCTCCTCATCTCAGTTCAAAATCTACCCCCTCTCAACCTGTCTGAGAACAAACAACAAACAACAAATAAAAGTATAGTACAGGAACAGGCCCTTCGGCCCTCCAAGCCTGAGCCTAACTAAACAAACCCTCCTGCCCTTACCGGTCCGTATCCCTCTATTCCCTCCCTATTCATGGACCCATCCAGGTGCCTTTTAAATGTTGCTAATGTGCTGCTTCCACCACATCCTCTGGCAACGCGTTCCAGGCACCCACCCCTCTCTCGGTGAAATACTTACCCCCACATCTCCTATAAACTTTCCCCCTCTCACCTTGAACCTGTGCCCCTGTGTAATCATAGAATTTACAGTGCAGAAGGAGGCCATTCAGCCCATTGAGTCTGCACCGGCTCATGGAAAGAGCACTGTACCCAAGGTTAACACCTCCACCCTATCCCCATAACCCAGTAATCCCATCCAACACTAAGGGCAATTTTGGACACTAAGGGCAATTTATCATGGCCAATCCACCTAACCTGCACATCTTTGGACCGTGGGAGGAAACCGGAGCACCCGGAGGAAACCCACGCACACACGGGGAGGATGTGCAGACTCCACACAGACAGTGACCCAAGCCGGAATCGAACCTGGGTAATTGACACTTCCACCCTTGGAAAAAGCCTCTGACTAACCAGTCAATGCCATTCATAATTTTGTAGACCTCTCTCAGGTCTCCCCACAGTGTCCGTCTTTCCAGTGAAAACAATCCTAGTTTATTCGACCTGTCCTCATAGCCAACACCCTCGAGCCCGGCAACATCCTGGTGAACCTTCTTTGCTCTCTCTCCAAAGCTTCTACGTCCTTCCGATAATGTGGTGACCAGAACTGCACACAATGCTCCAACGCAGCCTAACCAATGATTTATATAACTGCAACATGATTTCCCAATTCTTGTACTCTGTGGCCTCTTGTTCTAGATTGCCCTACACAGGGGAACATTTGGTCTACGTTTACTTTATCAATCCCTTTTAGTATTTTATACACCTCGATCAGATCCCCTCTCATCCTTCTAAACTCCAGCGAGTATAAACCCAAATTGTTTAATCTCTCCTCAGACGTCAACCTTTCATCCCCGGAATCAATCTGGTGAACCTCCTCTGAACTGCCCCCAATCCCCCACATCCTTCCTCAAATAAGGAGACCAAAACTGGACACAAACCTCCAGATGTGGCCTCAGCAACACCCTGTACAATTACAACAACACTTCCCTACTTTATACTCCAGTCCTTTCGCAATAAACACTAACATTCCATTTGCCTTTTTAATTCCACGCTGTATCTGCAAACTGACTTTCTGTGATTCATGAACGAAGGCACACAGATCCCTCTGCCCAGATCCCTCTGCCCAGATCCCTCTGCCCAGATCCCTCTGCCCCGATCCCTCTGCACAGATGCCTCTGCCCAGACCCCTCTGCCCAGATCCCTCTGCCCAGATCCCTGGGCCTAGATCCCTGGGCCCAGATCCCTCTGCCCCGATCCCTCTGCCCAGATCCCTCTGCCCAGATCCCTGGGCCCAGATCCCTCTGCCCAGATCCCTCTACCCGGATCCCTCTGCTCGGATCCATCTGCCCGAATCCCTCTGCCCTGATCCCTCTGCCCAGATCCCTCTGCTCGGGTCCCTCTGCCCGGATCCCTCTGCCCAGATCCCTCTGTCCAGATCCCTCTGCCCAGATCCCTCTGCCCGGATCCCTCTGCCCGGATCCCTCTGCCCAGATCCCTCTGCCCAGATCCCTCTGCCCAGATCCCTCTGCCCAGATCCCTCTGCCCGGATCCCACTGCCCAGATCCCTCTGCCTGGATCTCTCTGACCCGATCCCTCTGCCCAGATCCCTCTGCCCAGATCCCTCTGCCCAGATCCCTGGGCCCAGATCCCTGGGCCCAGATCCCTCTGCCCGGATCCCTCTGCCCAGATCCCTCTGCCCAGATCCCTCTGCCCAGATCCCTCTGCCCAGATCCCTCTGTCCAGATCCCTCTGCCTAGATCCCTCTGCCCAGATCCCTCTGCCCGGATCCCACTGCCCAGATCCCTCTGTCCAGATCCCTCTGCCTAGATCCCTCTGCCCAGATCCCTCTGCCCAGATCCCTCTGCCCAGATCCCTCTGCCCAGATCCCGCTGCCCGGATCCCTCTGCCCAGATCCCTCTGCCCAGATCCCTCTGCCCAGATCCCTCTGCCCAGATCCCTCTGCCCAGATCGCTCTGCCCAGATCCCTCTGCCCAGATCCCTGGGCCCAGATCCCTCTGCCTAGATCCCTGGGCCCAGATCCCTCTGCCCAGATCCCTCTGCCCAGATCCCTCTGCCCAGATCCCTCTGCTCAGATCCCTCTGCCCAGATCCCTCTGCCCGGATCCCTCTGCCCAGATTCCTCTGCCCAGATCCCTCTGCCCGGATCCCTCTGCCCAGATCCCACTGCCCAGATCCCTCTGCCCAGATCCCTCTGCCCAGATCCCTCTGCCCAGATCCCTCTGCCCGGATCCCTGGGCCCAGATCCCTCTGCCAAGATCCCTCTTCCCAGATTCCTCTGCCCAGATCCCTCTGCCCTGATCCCTCTGCCCACATCCCTCTGCCCACATACCTCTCCCCAGATCCCTCTGCCCAGATCCCTCTGCCCAGATCCCTCTGCCCAGATCCCTCTGCCCAGATCCCTCTGCCCAGATCCGTCTGCCCAGATCCCTCTGCTCAGATCCATCTGCCCAGATCCCTCTGCCCAGATCCCTCTGCGAAGATCCCTCTTCCCAGATCCCTCTGCCCAGATCCCTCTGCCCAGATCCCTCTGCTCCGATCCCTCTGCCCAGATCCCTCTGCCCAGATCCCTCTGCCCAGATCCCTCTACCCAGATCCCTCTGCCCGGATCCCTCTGCCCAGATCCCTCTGCCAGATCCCTCTGCCCAGATCCCTCTGCCCCGATCCCTCTGCCCGGATCCCTCTGCCCAGATCCCTCTGCACAGATCCCTCTGCCCAGATCCCTCTGCCCAGATTCCTCTGCCCGGATCCCTCTGCCCGGATCCCTCTGCCCAGATCCCTCGGCCCAGATCCCTCTGCACAGATCCCTCTGCCCGGATCCCTCTGCCCAGGTCCCTGGGCCCAGATCCCTCTGCCCCGATCCCTCTGCCCGGATCCCTCTGCCCAGATCCCTCTGCCCAGATCCCTCTGCACAGATCCCTCTGCCCAGATCCCTCTGCCCAGATCCCTCTGCCCAGATCCCTCTGCACAGATCCCTCTGCCCAGATCCCTCTGCCCAGATCCCTCGGCCCAGATCCCTCAGCCCCGATCCCTCTGCCCGGATCCCTCTGCCCAGATCCCTCTGCCCAGATCCCTCTGCACAGATCCCTCTGCCCAGATCCCTCTGCCCGGATCCCTGGGCCCAGATCCCTCTGCCAAGATCCCTCTGCCCAGATCCCTCTGCCCAGATCCCTCTGCACAGATCCCTCTGCACAGATCCCTCTGCCCCGATCCCTCTGCCCGGATCCCTCTGCCCAGATCTCTCTGCACAGATCCCTCTGCCCAGATCCCTCTGCCCAGATCCCTCTGCCCAGATCCCTCTGCCCTGATCCCTCTGCCCAGATCCCTCTGGCCAGATCCCTCTGCCCGGATCCCTGGGCCCAGATTCCTCTGCCCGGAGCCCTCTGCCCCGATCCCTCTGCCCAGATCCCTCTGCCCAGATCCCTCTGCCAATATCCCTCTTCCCAGATCCCTCTGCCCAGATCCCTCTGCCCAGATCCCTCTGCCCACATCCCTCTGCCCACATCCCTCTCCCCAGATCCCTCTGCCCAGATCCCTCTGCCCAGATCCCTCTGCCAAGATCCCTCTGCCCAGATCCCTCTGCCCCGACCCCTCTGCCCAGATCCCTCTGCCCAGATCCCTCTGCCAAGATCCCTCTGCCCAGATCCCTCTGCCCGGATCCCTCTGCCCAGATCCCTCTGCCCAGATCCCTCGGCCCAGATCCCTCCTCCCAGATACCTCTGCCCCGACCCCTCTGCCCAGATCCCTGGGACCAGATCCCTCTGCCCAGATCCCTCTGCTCTGATCCCTCTGCCCAGATCCCTGGGCCCAGATCCCTCTGCCCAGATCCCTCCTCCCAGATCCCTCTGCCCAGATCCCTCTGCCCAGATCTCTCGCCCCAGATCCCTCTGCCCAGATCCCTCTGACCAGATCCCTCTGCCCAGATCCCTCTGCCCGGATCCCTCTGCCCAGATCCCTCTGCCCAGATCCCTCTGCCCAGATCCCTCTGCCCTGATCCCTCTGCCCAGATCTCTCTGCCCAGATCCCTCTGCCCGGATCCCTGGGCCCAGATCCCTCTGCCAAGATCCCTCTTCCCAGATCCCTCTGCCCAGATCCCTCTCCCCAGATCCCTCTGCCCAGATCCCTCTGCCCAGATCCCTCTGCCCAGATCCATCTGCCCAGATCCCTCTGCCCAGATCCCTCTGCCAAGATCCCTCTTCCCAGATCCCTCTGCCCAGATCCCTCTGCCCAGATCCCTCTGCCTAGATCCCTCTGCCCAGATCCCTCTGCTCCGATCCCTCTGCCCAGATCCCTCTGCACAGATCCCTCTGCCCAGATCCCTCTTCCCCGATCCCTCTGCCCAGATCCCTCTGTCCAGATCCCTCTGCCCAGATCCCTCTGCCCGGATCCCTCTGCCCAGATCCCTCTGCCCAGATCCCTCTGCCCAGATCCCTATGCCCGGATCCCTCTGCCCCGACCCCTCTGCCCAGATCCCTGGGACCAGATCCCTCTGCCCAGATCCCTCTGCTCCGATCCCTCTGCCCAGATCCCTCTGCCCAGATCCCTCTGCTCCGATCCCTCTGCCCAGATCCCTCTGCCCAGATCCCTCTGCCCGACCCCTCTGCCCAGATCCCTGGGCCCAGATCCCTCTGCCCAGATCCCTCTGCCCAGATCCCTCTGCCCAGATCCCTCTGCCCCGATCCCTCTGCCCAGATCCCTCTGCCCAGATCCCTCTGCCCCGACCCCTCTGCCCAGATCCCTCTGCCCATATCCCTCTGCCCGGATCCCTCTGCCCAGATCCCTCTGCCCAGATCCCTCTGCCCGGATCCCTCTGCCCAGATCCCTCTGCCCAGATCCCTGGGCCCAGATCCCTCTGCCCGGATACCCCTGCCCGGATCCCTCTGCCCGGAGCCCTCTGCCCAGATCCCTGGGCCCAGATCCCTCTGCCCGGATACCCCTGCCCTGATCCCTCTGCCCGGAGCCCTCTGCCCCGATCCCTCTGCCCAGATCCCTCTGCCCAGATCCCTGGGCCCAGATCCCTCTGCCCAGATCCCTCTGCCCAGATCCCTCTGCCCGGAGCCCTCTGCCCAGATTCCTCTGCCCAGATCCCTCTGCCCGGATCCCTCTGCCCAGATCCCACTGCCCAGATCCCTCTGCCCAGATCCCTCTGCCCAGATCCCTCTGCCCAGATCCCTCTGCCCGGATCCCTGGGCCCAGATCCCTCTGCCAAGATCCCTCTTCCCAGATTCTTCTGCCCAGATCCCTCTGCCCTGATCCCTCTGCCCACATCCCTCTGCCCACATACCTCTCCCCAGATCCCTCTGCCCAGATCCCTCTGCCCAGATCCCTCTGCCCAGATCCCTCTGCCCAGATCCCTCTGCCCAGATCCGTCTGCCCAGATCCCTCTGCCCAGATCCATCTGCCCAGATCCCTCTGCCCAGATCCCTCTGCGAAGATCCCTCTTCCCAGATCCCTCTGCCCAGATCCCTCTGCCCAGATCCCTCTGCTCCGATCCCTCTGCCCAGATCCCTCTGCCCAGATCCCTCTGCCCAGATCCCTCTACCCAGATCCCTCTGCCCGGATCCCTCTGCCCAGATCCCTCTGCCCAGATCCCTCTGCCCAGATCCCTCTGCCCCGATCCCTCTGCCCGGATCCCTCTGCCCAGATCCCTCTGCACAGATCCCTCTGCCCAGATCCCTCTGCCCAGATTCCTCTGCCCGGATCCCTCTGCCCGGATCCCTCTGCCCAGATCCCTCGGCCCAGATCCCTCTGCACAGATCCCTCTGCCCGGTTCCCTCTGCCCAGGTCCCTGGGCCCAGATCCCTCTGCCCCGATCCCTCTGCCCGGATCCCTCTGCCCAGATCCCTCTGCCCAGATCCCTCTGCACAGATCCCTCTGCCCAGATCCCTCTGCCCAGATCCCTCTGCCCAGATCCCTCTGCACAGATACCTCTGCCCAGATCCCTCTGCCCAGATCCCTCGGCCCAGATCCCTCAGCCCCGATCCCTCTGCCCGGATCCCTCTGCCCAGATCCCTCTGCCCAGATCCCTCTGCACAGATCCCTCTGCCCAGATCCCTCTGCCCGGATCCCTAGGCCCAGATCCCTCTGCCAAGATCCCTCTGCCCAGATCCCTCTGCCCAGATCCCTCTGCACAGATCCCTCTGCACAGATCCCTCTGCCCCGATCCCTCTGCCCGGATCCCTCTGCCCAGATCTCTCTGCACAGATCCCTCTGCCCAGATCCCTCTGCCCAGATCCCTCTGCCCAGATCCCTCTGCCCTGATCCCTCTGCCCAGATCCCTCTGCCCAGATCCCTCTGCCCGGATCCCTGGGCCCAGATCCCTCTGCCCGGAGCCCTCTGCCCCGATCCCTCTGCCCAGATCCCTCTGCCCAGATCCCTCTGCCAATATCCCTCTTCCCAGATCCCTCTGCCCAGATCCCTCTGCCCAGATCCCTCTGCCCACATCCCTCTGCCCACATCCCTCTCCCCAGATCCCTCTGCCCAGATCCCTCTGCCCAGATCCCTCTGCCAAGATCCCTCTTCCCAGATACCTCTGCTCCGACCCCTCTGCCCAGATCCCTCTGCCCAGATCCCTCTGCCAAGATCCCTCTGCCCAGATCCCTCTGCCCGGATCCCTCTGCCCAGATCCCTCTGCCCAGATCCCTCGGCCCAGATCCCTCCTCCCAGATACCTCTGCCCCGACCCCTCTGCCCAGATCCCTGGGACCAGATCCCTCTGCCCAGATCCCTCTGCTCTGATCCCTCTGCCCAGATCCCTGGGCCCAGATCCCTCTGCCCAGATCCCTCCTCCCAGATCCCTCTGCCCAGATCCCTCTGCCCAGATCTCTCGCCCCAGATCCCTCTGCCCAGATCCCTCTGCCCAGATCCCTCTGCCCAGATCCCTCTGCCCGGATCCCTCTGCCCAGATCCCTCTGCCCAGATCCCTCTGCCCAGATCCCTCTGCCCTGATCCCTCTGCCCAGATCCCTCTGCCCAGATCCCTCTGCCCGGATCCCTGGGCCCAGATCCCTCTGCCAAGATCCCTCTTCCCAGATCCCTCTGCCCAGATCCCTCTCCCCAGATCCCTCTGCCCAGATCCCTCTGCCCAGATCCCTCTGCCCAGATCCATCTGCCCAGATCCCTCTGCCCAGATCCCTCTGCCAATATCCCTCTTCCCAGATCCCTCTGCCCAGATCCCTCTGCCCAGATCCCTCTGCCTAGATCCCTCTGCCCAGATCCCTCTGCTCCGATCCCTCTGCCCAGATCCCTCTGCACAGATCCCTCTGCCCAGATCCCTCTTCCCCGATCCCTCTGCCCAGATCCCTCTGTCCAGATCCCTCTGCCCAGATCCCTCTGCCCGGATCCCTCTGCCCAGATCCCTCTGCCCAGATCCCTCTGCCCAGATCCCTATGCCCGGATCCCTCTGCCCCGACCCCTCTGCCCAGATCCCTGGGACCAGATCCCTCTGCCCAGATCCCTCTGCTCCGATCCCTCTGCCCAGATCCCTCTGCCCAGATCCCTCTGCTCCGATCCCTCTGCCCAGATCCCTCTGCCCAGATCCCTCTGCCCCGACCCCTCTGCCCAGATCCCTGGGCCCAGATCCCTCTGCCCAGATCCCTCTGCCCAGATCCCTCTGCCCAGATCCCTCTGCTCCGATCCCTCTGCCCAGATCCCTCTGCCCAGATCCCTCTGCCCCGACCCCTCTGCCCAGATCCCTCTGCCCATATCCCTCTGCCCGGATCCCTCTGCCCAGATCCCTCTGCCCAGATCCCTCTGCCCGGATCCCTCTGCCCAGATCCCTCTGCCCAGATCCCTCGGCCCAGATCCCTCTGCCCGGATACCCCTGCCCGGATCCCTCTGCCCGGAGCCCTCTGCCCAGATCCCTGGGCCCAGATCCCTCTGCCCGGATACCCCTGCCCGGATCCCTCTGCCCGGAGCCCTCTGCCCCGATCCCTCTGCCCAGATCCCTCTGCCCAGATCCCTGGGCCCAGATCCCTCTGCCCAGATCCCTCTGCCCAGATTCCTCTGCCCGGAGCCCTCTGCCCAGATCCCTCTGCCCGGAGCCCTCTGCCCTGATCCCTCTGCCCAGATCCCTCTTCCCAGATCCCTGGGCCCAGATCCCTCTGCCCAGATCCCTCTGCCCAGATCCCTCTGCCCAGATCCCTCTGCCCATATCCCTGGGCCCAGATCCCTCTGCCCAGATCCCTCTGTCCAGATCTCTCTGCCCAGATCCCTCTGCCCAGATCACTCTGCCCAGATCCCTCTGCCCGGATCCCTCTGCCCAGATCCCTCTGCCCAGATCCCTCTGCCCGGATCCCTCAGCCCCGATCCCTCTGCCCGGATCCCTCTGCCCGGATCCCTCTGCCCCGTCCCTCTGCCCAGATCCCTGGGCCCGGATCCCTCTGCCCAGATCCCTCTGCCCAGATCCCTCTGCCCCGATCCCTCTGCCCGGATCCCTCTGCCCGGATCCCTCTGCCCAGATCCCTCTGCCCAGATCCCTCTGCCCAGATCCCTGGGCCCGGATCCCTCTGCCCAGATCCCTCTGCCCAGATCCCTCTGCCCAGATCCCTCTGCCCTGATCCCTCTGCCCAGATCCCTCTTCCGGGTTCCCTCTGCACAGATCCCTCTGCCCAGATCCCTCAGCCCAGATCCCTCTGCCCAGATCCCTCTGCCCAGATCCCTGGGCCTAGATCCCTCTGCACAGATCCCTCTGCCCAGATCCCTCTGCCCAGATCCCTCTGCCCGGATCCCTCTACCCAGATCCCTCTGCCCAGATCCCTCTGCCCAGATCCCTCTGCCCAGATCCCTCTGCCCAGATCCATCTGCCCATATCCCTCTGCCGGGTTCCCTCTGCACAGATCCCTCTGCCCAGATCCCTGGGCCCAGATCCCTCTGCCCAGATCCCTCTGCCCACATCCCTCTCCCCAGATCCCTCTGCCCAGATCCCTCTGCCCAGATCCCTGGGCCTAGATCCCTCTGCCCAGATCCCTCTGCACAGATCCATCTGCATAGATCCCTCTGCCCAGATCCCTCTGCCCAGATCCCTCTGCCCATATCCCTGGGCCCGGATACCTCTGCCCAGATCCCTCTGCCCAGATCCCTCTGCCCCGATCCCTCTGCCCAGATCCCTCTGCCCAGATCCCTCTGCCCAGATCCCTGGGCCCAGATCCCTCTGCCCGGATCCCTCTGCCCAGATCCCTCTGCCCATATTCCTCTGACCCGATCCCTCTGCCCAGATCCCTCTGCACAGATCCCTCTGCACAGATCCCTCTGCCAGATCCCTCTGCCCAGATCCCTCTGCCCAGATCCCTCTGCCCAGATCCCTCTGCCCAGATCCTTCTGCCCGGATCCCTCTGCCCGGATCCCTCTGCCCAGATCCCTCTGCACAGATCCCTTTGCCCAGATCCCTCTGCCCAGTTCCCTCTGCCCTGATCCCTGGGCCCAGATCCCTCTGGCCAGATCCCTCTGCCCAGATCCCTCTTCCCAGATCCCTGGGACCGGATCCCTCTGCCGAGATCCCTCTGCCCAGATCCCTCTGCCCCGATCCCTCTGCCCAGATCCCTCTGCCTAGATCCCTCTGCCCCGATCCCTCTGCCCAGATCCCTCTGCCCCGATCCCTCTGCCCAGAGCCCTGGGCCCAGATCCCTCTGCCCAGATCCCTCTGCCCTGATCCCTCTGCCCAGATCCCTCTTCCGAGTTCCCTCTGCACAGATCCCTCTGCCCAGATCCCTCTGCCCAGATCCCTCTTCCCAGATCCCTGGGACCGGATCCCTGTGCCCAGATCCCTCTGCCCAGATCCCTCTGCCCTGATCCCTCTGCCCAGATCCCTCTGCCTAGATCCCTCTGCCCCGATCCCTGGGCCCAGATCCCTCTGCCCGGAGCCCTCTGCCCCGATCCCTCTGCCCAGATCCCTCTGCCCAGATCCCTCTGCCAAGATCCCTCTTCCCAGATCCCTCTGCCCAGATCCCTCTGCCCAGATCCCTCTGCCCACATCCCTCTGCCCACATCCCTCTCCCCAGATCCCTCTGCCCAGATCCCTCTGCCCAGATCCCTCTGCCAAGATCCCTCTTCCCAGATACCTCTGCTCCGATCCCTCTGCCCAGATCCCTCTGCCCAGATCCCTCTGCCCAGATCCCTCTGCCCAGATCCCTCTGCCCGGATCCCTCTGCCCAGATCCCTCTGCCCAGATCCCTCTGCCCGGATCCCTGGGCCCAGATCCCTCTGCCAAGATCCCTCTTCCCAGATTCCTCTGCCCAGATCCCTCTGCCCTGATCCCTCTGCCCACATCCCTCTGCCCACATACCTGTCCCCAGTTCCCTCTGCCCAGATCCATCTGCCCAGATCCCTCTGCCCAGATCCCTCTGCCAAGATCCCTCTTCCCAGATCCCTCTGCCCAGATCCCTCTGCCCAGATCCCTCTGCTCCGATCCCTCTGCCCAGATCCCTCTGCCCAGATCCCTCTGCCCAGATCCCTCTACCCAGATCCCTCTGTCCGGATCCCTCTGCCCAGATCCCTCTGCACAGATCCCTCTGCCCAGATCCCTCTGCCCAGATTCCTCTGCCCGGATCCCTCTGCCCGGATCCCTCTGCCCAGATCCCTCGGCCCAGATCCCTCTGCACAGATCCCTCTGCCCGGATCCCTCTGCCCAGGTCCCTGGGCCAAGATCCCTCTGCCCCGATCCCTCTGCCCGGATCCCTCTGCCCAGATCCTTCTGCCCAGATCCCTCTGCACAGATCCCTCTGCCCAGATCCCTCTGCCCAGATCCCTCTGCCCTGATCCCTCTGCCCAGATCCCTCTGCCCATATCCCTCTGCCCGGATCCCTGGGCCCAGATCCCTCTGCCAAGATCCCTCTGCCCAGATCCCTCTGCCCAGATCCCTCTGCACAGATCCCTCTGCACAGATCCCTCTGCCCCGATCCCTCTGCCCGGATCCCTCTGCCCAGATCTCTCTGCACAGATCCCTCTGCCCAGATCCCTCTGCCCAGATCCCTCTGCCCAGATCCCTCTGCCCTGATCCCTCTGCCCAGATCCCTCTGGCCAGATCCCTCTGCCCGGATCCCTGGGCCCAGATCCCTCTGCCCGGAGCCCTCTGCCCCGATCCCTCTGCCCAGATCCCTCTGCCCAGATCCCTCTGCCAATATCCCTCTTCCCAGATCCCTCTGCCCAGATCCCTCTGCCCAGATCCCTCTGCCCAGATCCCTCTGCCCGGATCCCTCTTCCCAGATCCCTCTGCCCAGATCCCTCGGCCCAGATCCCTCCTCCCAGATACCTCTGCCCCGACCCCTCTGCCCAGATCCCTGGGACCAGATCCCTCTGCCCAGATCCCTCTGCTCTGATCCCTCTGCCCAGATCCCTGGGCCCAGATCCCTCTGCCCAGATCCCTCCTCCCAGATCCCTCTGCCCAGATCCCTCTGCCCAGATCTCCCGCCCCAGATCCCTCTGCCCAGATCCCTCTGCCCAGATCCCTCTGCCCAGATCCCTCTGCCCGGATCCCTCTGCCCAGATCCCTCTGCCCAGATCCCTCTGCCCAGATCCCTCTGCCCTGATCCCTCTGCCCAGATCCCTCTGCCCAGATCCCTCTGCCCGGATCCCTGGGCCCAGATCCCTCTGCCAAGATCCCTCTTCCCAGATCCCTCTGCCCAGATCCCTCTCCCCAGATCCCTCTGCCCAGATCCCTCTGCCCAGATCCCTCTGCCCAGATCCCTCTGCCCAGATCCATCTGCCCAGATCCCTCTGCCCAGATCCCTCTGCCAAGATCCTTCTTCCCAGATCCCTCTGCCCAGATCCCTCTGCCCAGATCCCTCTGCCTAGATCCCTCTGCCCAGATCCCTCTGCTCCGATCCCTCTGCCCAGATCCCTCTGCACATATCCCTCTGCCCAGATCCCTCTGCCCCGATCCCTCTGCCCAGATCCCTCTGCCCAGATCCCTCTGCCCAGATCCCTCTGCCCGGATCCCTCTGGCCAGATCCCTCTGCCCAGATCCCTCTGCCCAGATCCCTATGCCCGGATCCCTCTGCCCCGACCCCTCTGCCCAGATCCCTGGGACCAGATCCCTCTGCCCAGATCCCTCTGCTCCGATCCCTCTGCCCAGATCCCTCTGCCCAGATCCCTCTGCCCCGATCCCTCTGCCCAGATCCCTCTGCCCAGATCCCTCTGCCCCGACCCCTCTGCCCAGATCCCTGGGCCCAGATCCCTCTGCCCAGATCCCTCTGCCCAGATCCCTCTGCCCAGATCCCTCTGCTCCGATCCCTCTGCCCAGATCCCTCTGCCCAGATCCCTCTGCCCCGACCCCTCTGCCCAGATCCCTCTGCCCATATCCCTCTGCCCGGATCCCTCTGCTCCGATCCCTCTGCCCAGATCCCTCTGCCCAGATCCCTCTGCCCCGACCCCTCTGCCCAGATCCCTGGGCCCAGATCCCTCTGCCCAGATCCCTCTGCCCAGATCCCTCTGCCCAGATCCCTCTGCCCGGATCCCTCTGCCCAGATCCCTCTGCCCAGATCCCTGGGCCCAGATCCCTCTGCCCGGATACCCCTGCCCGGATCCCTCTGCCCGGAGCCCTCTGCCCAGATCCCTGGGCCCAGATCCCTCTGCCCGGATACCCCTGCCCGGATCCCTCTGCCCGGAGCCCTCTGCCCCGATCCCTCTGCCCAGATCCCTCTGCCCAGATCCCTGGGCCCAGATCCCTCTGCCCAGATCCCTCTTCCCAGATCCCTCTGCCCGGAGCCCTCTGCCCAGATCCCTCTGCCCGGAGCCCTCTGCCCTGATCCCTCTGCCCAGATCCCTCTTCCCAGATCCCTGGGCCCAGATCCCTCTGCCCAGATCCCTCTGCCCAGATCCCTCTGCCCAGATCCCTCTGCCCATATCCCTGGGCCCAGATCCCTCTGCCCAGATCCCTCTGTCCAGATCTCTCTGCCCAGATCCCTCTGCCCAGATCACTCTGCCCAGATCCCTCTGCCCGGATCCCTCTGCCCAGATCCCTCTGCCCAGATCCCTCTGCCCGGATCCCTCAGCCCGGATCCCTGTGCCCGGATCCCTCTGCCCGGATCCCTCTGCCCCGTCCCTCTGCCCAGATCCCTGGGCCCGGATCCCTCTGCCCAGATCCCTCTGCCCAGATCCCTCTGCCCCGATCCCTCTGCCCGGATCCCTCTGCCCGGATCCCTCTGCCCAGATCCCTCTGCCCAGATCCCTCTGCCCAGATCCCTGGGCCCGGATCCCTCTGCCCAGATCCCTCTGCCCAGATCCCTCTGCCCAGATCCCTCTGCCCTGATCCCTCTGCCCAGATCCCTCTTCCGGGTTCCCTCTGCACAGATCCCTCTGCCCAGATCCCTCAGCCCAGATCCCACTGCCCAGATCCCTCTGCCCAGATCCCTGGGCCTAGATCCCTCTGCACAGATCCCTCTGCCCAGATCCCTCTGCCCAGATCCCTCTGCCCGGATCCCCTACCCAGATCCCTCTGCCCAGATCCCTCTGCCCAGATCCCTCTGCCCAGATCCATCTGCCCATATCCCTCTCCCGGGTTTCCTCTGCACAGATCCCTCTGCCCAGATCCCTGGGCCCAGATCCCTCTGCCCAGATCCCTCTGCCCACATCCCTCTCCCTAGATCCCTCTGCCCAGATCCCTCTGCCCAGATCCCTGGGCCTAGATCCCTCTGCCCAGATCCCTCTGCACAGATCCATCTGCATAGATCCCTCTGCCCAGATCCCTCTGCCCAGATCCCTCTGCCCATATCCCTGGGCCCGGATCCCTCTGCCCAGATCCCTCTGCCCAGATCCCTCTGCCCCGATCCCTCTGCCCAGATCCCTCTGCCCAGACCCCTCTGCCCAGATCCCTGGGCCCAGATCCTTCTGCCCGGATCCCTCTGCCCAGATCCTTCTGCCCATATCCCTCTGACCCGATCCCTCTGCCCAGATCCCTCTGCACAGATCCCTCTGCACAGATCCCTCTGCCAGATCCCTCTGCCCAGATCCCTCTGCCCTGATCCCTCTGCCCAGATCCCTCTGCCCAGATCCCTCTGCCCGGATCCCTCTGCCCGGATCCCTCTGCCCAGATCCCTCTGCACAGATCCCTTTGCCCAGATCCCTCTGCCCAGATCCCTCTTCCCTGATCCCTGGGCCCAGATCCCTCTGCCCAGATCCCTCTGCCCAGATCCCTCTTCCCAGATCCCTGGGACCGGATCCCTCTGCCCAGATCCCTCTGCCCAGATCCCTCTGCCCCGATCCCTCGGCCCAGATCCCTCTGCCTAGATCCCTCTGCCCCGATCCCTCTGCCCAGATCCCTCTGCCCCGATCCCTCTGCCCAGAGCCCTGGGCCCAGATCCCTCTGCCCAGATCCCTCTGCCCTGATCCCTCTGCCCAGATCCCTCTTCCGGGTTCCCTCTGCACAGATCCCTCTGCCCAGATCCCTCTGCCCAGATCCCTCTTCCGAGATCCCTGGGACCGGATCCCTCTGCCCAGATCCCTCTGCCCAGATCCCTCTGCCCTGATCCCTCTGCCCAGATCCCTCTGCCTAGATCCCTCTGCCCCGATCCCTGGGCCCAGATCCCTCTGCCCGGAGCCCTCTGCCCCGATCCCTCTGCCCAGATCCCTCTGCCAAGATCCCTCTTCCCAGATCCCTCTGCCCAGATCCCTCTGCCCACATCCCTCTGCCCACATCCCTCTCCCCAGATCCCTCTGCCCAGATCCCTCTGCCCAGATCCCTCTGCCAAGATCCCTCTTCCCAGATACCTCTGCTCCGATCCCTCTGCCCAGATCCCTCTGCCCAGATCCCTCTGCCCAGATCCCTCTGGCCATATCCCTCTGCCCAGATCCCTCGGCCCAGATCCCTCCTCCCAGATACCTCTGCCCCGACCCCTCTGCCCAGATCCCTGGGACCAGATCCCTCTGCCCAGATCCCTCTGCTCTGATCCCTCTGCCCAGATCCCTGGGCCCAGATCCCTCTGCCCAGATCCCTCCTCCCAGATCCCTCTGCCCAGATCCCTCTGCCCAGATCTCTCGCCCCAGATCCCTCTGGCCAGATCCCTCTGGCCATATCCCTCTGCCCAGATCCCTCTGCTCGGATCCCTCTGCCCAGATCCCTCTGCCCGGATCCCTCTGCCCAGATCCCTCTGCCCTGATCCCTCTGCCCAGATCCCTCTGCCCTGATCCCTCTGCCCAGATCCCTCTGCCCAGATCCCTCTGCCCGGATCCCTGGGCCCAGATCCCTCTGCCAAGATCCCTATTCCCAGATCCCTCTGCCCAGATCCCTCTCCCCAGATCCCTCTGCCCAGATCCCTCTCCCCAGATCCCTCTGTCCAGATCCCTCTGCCAAGATCCCTCTTCCCAGATCCCTCTGCCCAGATCCCTCTGCCCAGATCCCTCTGCCTAGATCCCTCTGCCCAGATCCCTCTGCTCCGATCCCTCTGCCCAGATCCCTCTGCACAGATCCCTCTGCCCAGATCCCTCTGCCCCGATCCCTCTGCCCAGAACCCTCTGCCCAGATCCCTCTGCCCAGATCCCTCTGCCCGGATCCCTCTGCCCAGAACCCTCTGCCCAGATCCCTCTGCCCAGATCCCTATGCCCGGATCCCTCTGCCCCGACCCCTCTGCCCAGATCCCTGGGACCAGATCCCTCTGCCCAGATCCCTCTGCTCCGATCCCTCTGCCCAGATCCCTCTGCCCAGATCCCTCTGCTCCGATCCCTCTGCCTAGACCCCTCTGCACAGATCCCTCTGCACAGATCCCTCTGCCCAGATCCCTCTACCCAGATCCCTCTGCCCAGATCCCTGGGCCCTGATCCCTGGGCCCAGATCCCTCTGCCCAGATCCCTCTGCCCAGATCCCTCTGCCCAGTTCCCTCTGACCCGATCCCTCTGCCCAGATCCCTCTGCCCAGATCCCTCTGCCCAGATCCCTCTGCCCAGATCCCTCTGCCCGGATCCCTCTGCCCAGATCCCTCTGCCCGGATCCCTCTGCCCAAATGCATTTCGAATCTGTTTTCCATTTAGATAATAATTTCCCTTTCTATTTTTTCAGCCAAAATGGATAACTTCACACTTATCCACGTTAAACTCCATCTGACAAATGATGGCCCATTCTGTGGTGGGGTGGGGGGGGATAGTGGAGGAGAACCAGGAGAGGAACAGAGTTGGGGCACAAGCAGGAAAGGGAACACAACAAATACAGCCAGGCGGGAGGAGAAAAGAATAATGAAATGGTCCAAAGTTAAAACTCATGTAAATGTAAATAGCATTACCCTCCCCCCTTGTAAAAGCGTTTTAACCCTGTGTGTATTTATACTGTGCCATGTATAACAATAAAAACAGTTTTGGAAAATGATTTTGGCCCAATCTCCTAGCCTATATATATCCGTCTGTGTAATCTGTATCTCCACTTCACTGCCTGCTTTCCCGCCTATTTTAGTATTATCCACAGATTTTGCTATGTTACACTGTCCCTGCTCGCAGATCATTGATACAGATTGTAAACAGTTGAGGTCTGAGGACTGACCCCTGCGGCACCCCCGCTAGTTACAGTTCATCAGCCAGAGAAGGTCCCATTTATCCCAACCCTCTGCTTTCAATCCTCAATCCAGTCGGTCAGCACAGTGGTGTAGTGGGTTAGCACTGCTGCCTCACGGCGCTGAGGTCCCAGGTTCGATCCCGGCTCTGGGTCACTGTCTGTGTGGAGTTTGCGCATTCTCCCCGTGTTTGCGTGGGTTTTGCCCTCACAACCCAAAAGATGTACAGGGTAGGTGGATTGGCCACACTAAATCACCGCTTAATTAGAAAAAAATGAATTGGTTACTCTAAATTTAAGAAAAAAAAATCCTCAATCCAAACTAGTACTTTACCCCCAATCCCCTTCAATCTCATCATCTGAATCAGTCTTTTATGTGGCACCTTGTCAAATGCCTTCTTGAAGTGTAGATATACCACATCCACAGGTTCCCCATTATCCACCTTGCTGATTACATCCTCAAAGAACTCGAGCAAGTTTGTCAAGCATGACTTATCCTTCATAAAACCATGCTGACAATGGTGGATTCAGCTTTGTCTTTCCAAATCTTCAGACATCTCCTCGTTAATGATTGATCCCAGCATCTTCCCCACCACAGAGGTAGTTTCCTACTTTTTGCCTCACTCCCTTTTTGAATAGCGGAGTTATATTAGCGTGTTTCCAATCCACCGGACCCTTCCACAATCCAGGGAATTCTGAAATATCATCACCAATGCAGCCACAATCTCTGTTGTCAGCTCCTTTAATACCCGAGGGTTCAGGCCACCAGGTCCTGGAGACTTATCTGCCTTTAATCCCATCAGTTTATTCAATACCATCTCCCTAGTGATGGTTATTGCACCAAGTTCCTCGGCATGAACTGCAATTTTTATTATCCTCCACTGTGAAGACAGAGGCAGAATATTGGTTCAGTGCCTCCAACATTTCTGTGTTCCGCATTATTACCTCACCAGTATCGTTCACTAAAGGGCCAACATTTACTTTAGCTTTTCTCTTCCTCTTTATATATTTATAGAAGCTTCTGGTATCAGTGTTTATGTTTTCTGTTAGTTTCCTTTCGTAGTTCACCTTAGCTCATTTGATTTTAGTCTCAGTAACCTTTTGCTGAACTTTAAAGTTCTCCCAATCATCCAGCTTACCAATAGCTTTTGCAGTATGGGACACTCTAGTTTTTGCCTTTATGCCTTCCTTGACTTCCTTGTTTAGGCATGGAATGTTTTTCTCCCTTTTCCAATTCCTCTTCCTCTCAGGAATGTACTTTAATTGAGGTGTCGTTAATATCTCCCTGATTGAGGTAGTTGATTCTGAGACAGGGTTCTGAAGCTCAATAAAGGTGACTATGAAGGTATGAGGTATGAGCTGGCTATGGCGGACTGGGAAACATTAGTTACCCTCCAATCTGCAGGAACTGTTCCAGAGTCTATAGAATCCTGGAAGATGACCACCATTGTGTCCACTATTTCGAGAGCCACCTCGTTCAGTACCCTGGGGTGTAGATTCTCAGGCCCTGCAGATTTATCCACCTTCAATCCCATCAATTTCCCCAACACCATTTCTCTGCTGATATTGATCTCCTTCAAGACACCCTTTGTGTTCAAGTGAAGGCAAGTATCCAGCAGAGGGCAGCAGAGCGGAGCTGCTGATTGGCTGTTGCGGTGAAAATTTGCATCAGTGTATTGCGGCCACTGTATCTAGAAGGTGGTTTGTGGAGGAGCTGTTGTCAAGTGACAGAGTGACTGCTGGGTAAGTAGTAGGCCCATAACAGCTGATTGCTGTTCTTGTGTAGGGTGCAGTGGTTGTTGGTTAAGTGTTTTTATTTTTAAGTTGGGCGGTTGCTAAACCCGAGACACTACACTTGTACCTCATTTAACCTAAGGGGTTGAGTGAATGTCAGGTAAGCTATTTCTTTCTTTCTTTTTCTTGTTTTATCTCAAAGGGATGGCAGGGAAGGCAGTACAATGTTCCTCCTGCAGAATGTTAGGGAACTGGAGCTGGAGCTGGATGAACTCCGGATCATTCGGGAGGCAGAGGTGGTCATAGATAGAAGCTTCAGGGATGTAGTTACTCCAAAGAATGAAGATAGATGGGTGGCGGTGAGAGGGGCTGGGAGGAAGCAGTCAGTACAGGGACCCCCTGTGGTCGTTCCCCTTAGTAACAAGTATACCGCTTTGGATACTGTTGAGGGGGAGGACCTTCCAGGGGTAAGCCATGGGGTACAGGTCTCTGGCACAGAGTCTGTCCCTGTGGCTCAGAAGGGAAGGATGGAGAGCAGGAGAGCAATAGTTATTGGGGACTCGATAGTTAGAGGGACAGATAGACGGTTCTGTGGCAGCGAAAGAGACTCACGGATGGTATGTTGCCTCCCGGGTGCCAGGGTCCGTGACGTCTCGGACCGTGTTTTCAGAATCCTTAAGGGGGAGGGGGAACAGTCACAAGTCGTGGTACACATCGGTACCACCGACATAGGGAAGAGAAGGGACGGGGATTTAAAACAGGAATTTAGGGAGCTAGGGTGGAAGCTGAGAGCCAGGACAAACCATGTTGTCATCTCTGGTTTGTTGCCGGTGCCACGTGCTAGTGAGGTGAGGAACAGGGAGAGAGTGCAGGTAAACACGTGGCTGCAGGGATGGTGTAGGAGGGAGGGTTTCAGTTACGTGGATAATTGGAGCACATTTTGGGGAAGGTGGGACCTGTACAGACAGGACAGTTTGCACCTGAACCAGAGGGTCACCAATATCCTGGGAGGGAAATTTGCTACAGCTCTTCGGGAGGGTTTAAACTAATTTGTCAGGGGGCTGGGAAAACGAGCTGTAGCCCAGAAGCCAGTGTTGAGAGTAGTGAGGTACTGAGGAGGGTATCAAGGTCGCAGGAGTGTACCGGCAGACAGAAAGGTGGGTTGAAGTGTGTCTACCTCAATGCAAGGAGCATCTGGAATAAGGTAGGTGAACTTGGAGCGTGGATTGGTACTTGGGACTACGATGTTGTGGCCCTTACGGAGACATGGTTAGAACAGGGACAGGAATGGTTGTTGGAAGTTCCGGGCTATAGATGTTTCAGTAAGAGTAGGGAAGGTGGTAAAAGAGGTGGAGGAGTAGCATTGTTAATCAAGGATAGTTTAACGGCTGCAGAAAGGCAGTTCGAAGGGGATCTGCCTACTGAGGTAATATGGGCTGAAGTTAGAAATAGGAAAGGAGCGGTCACATTAGAACATAGAACATACATAGAACATAGAACATAGAACATTACAGCGCAGTACAGGCCCTTCGGCCCTCGATGTTGTGCCGACCTGTGAAACCCCTCTAAAGCCCATCTACACTATTCCCTTGTCGTCCATATGCCTATCCAATTACCATTTGAATGCGTTTAGTGTTGGTGAGTCCACTACTGTTGCAGGCAGGGCATTCCACGCCCTTACTACTCTCTGAGTAAAGAACCTCCCTCTGACATCTGTCCTATATCTATCTCCCCTCAATTTAAAGCTATGTCCCCTCGTGCTGGACATCACCATCCGAGGAAAAAGGCTCTCACTGTCCACCCTATCTAATCTTTTGATCATCTTGTATGCCTCAATTAAGTCACCTCTTAACCTTCTTCTCTCTAACGAAAACAGCCTCAAGTCTTTCAGCCTTTCCTCATATGATCTTCCCTCCATACCAGGCAACATTCTTGTAAATCTCTTCTGTACCTTTTCCAATGCTTCCACATCCTTCCTATAATACGGCGACCAGAACTGCACACAATACTCCAAATGCGGCCGCACCAGAGTTTTGTACAACTGCAACATGACCTCATGGCTCCGAAATTCAATTCCTCTAACAATAAAAGCTAACACACCGTACGCCTTCTTAACAACCCTCTCAACCTGGGTGGCAACTTTCAGGGATCTATGGACATGGACACCGAGATCTCTCTGCTCGTCCACACTACCAAGAATCTTACCATTAGCCCAGTACTCTGCCTTTCTGTTATTCCTTCCAAAATGAATCACCTCATACTTTTCTTCATTAAACTCCATTTGCCACCTGTCAGCCCAGCTCTGCAGCTTATCTATGTCCCTCTGTAACTTGTAACATCCTTCTGCACTGTCCACAACTCCACCGACTTTAGTGTCATCCACAAATTTACTCACCCAACCTTCTACGCCCTCCTCCAGGTCATTTATAAAAATGACAAACAGCAACGGCCCCAAAACAGATCCTTGTGGCACACCACTAGTAACCACTAGTACAGTGCAGAAGGAGGCCATTCGGCCCATCGAGTCTGCACCAACCCACTTAAGCCCTCACTTCCACACTATCCTGTAACCCAATAAACTCTCCTAAACTTTTTTAGTCACTAAGGGCAATTTAGCACGGCCAATCCACCTCACCTGCACGTCTTTGGACTGTGGGAGGAAACCGGAGCACCCGGAGGAAACCCACGCAGACACGGGGAGAACGCACAGACTCCGCACAGACAGTGACACAGCAGGGAATCGAACCTCGGACCCTGGCGCTATGAAGCCACAGTGCTATCACTTGTGCTACCATGCTGCCCTGATAATTGCTTATTGTCTCAAGTAGGCACTAGTCACCACATTCTGGCGCCTGTTCGGGGAGGCTGAGACAAGAATTGAACCCACGCTGCTGGTCTTGTTCTGCAGTACAAGCCAGCTGTCTGAGCCTACTGTGCTAAGCCCCTGGTTAACATTGTTTTGAGTTTTCTATGTAGTAATAGAGATGTGGAGGAAGAAATTGTAAAACAGATTATGGATAGGTGCAGAGGTCTCAAGGTCGTTGTCATGGGTGACTTTAATTTTCCAAATATTGATTGGAACCTCTATTGGTCGAACAGTTCGGATGGGGCAGTTTTTGTACAGTGTGTGCAGGAGGGTTTCCTGACACAATATGTGGATAGGCCGACAAGAGGGGGCGGGGTACTGGGGGGATTTGGTACTGGGTAATGAACCGGGCCAAGTGTTAGAATTGTTTGTGGGAGAGCACTTTGGTGATAGTGACCACAATTCGGTGTCTTTCACTATTGCAATGGAGAGGGATAGGGCCATACGGCAGGGCAAGGTTTATAATTGGAGGAGGGGTAATTATGATGAAATTAGGCAAGAATTAGGGAGCATAAGATGGGAACAGAAACTGTCAGGGAAAGGCACAAATGAAAAGTGGAGCTTGTTCAAGGCACAAATACTGCGTGTCCTTGATAGATATGACCCTGTCAGGCAGGGAGGAAATGGCCGTGTGAGGGAACCATGGTTCACAAAAGAGGTTGAATGTCTTGTCAAGAGGAAAAAGGAAGCGTATGTAAGGCTGAGAAAACAAGGTTCAGTTGGGTTGCTTGAGGGTTACAAGGTAGCAAGGAATGAGCTAAAAAAAGGGCTTAGGAGAGCTAGGAGGGGGCATGAGAAGTCCATGACGGGCCGGATCAAGGAAAACCCCAAGGCTTTTTACTCTTATGTGAGAAATAAAAGAATGACCAGGGTGAGGGTAGGGCCGGTCAAGGACAGTAGTGGGAACTTGTGCATGGAGTCAGAAGAAATAGGAGAGGCGTTGAATGAATACTTTTCTTCAGTGTTCACCAAGGAGAGGGGCCATGTTTTTGAGGATGAGAGTGTGATACAGGCAGGTAGGCTGGAGGAGGTAGATGTTCTGAGGAAGGATGTATTAGCAATTTTGAAAAACCTTAGGGTCGACAAGTCCCCTGGCCCAGATGGGATATATCCAAGGATTCTTTGGGAGGCAAGGGATGAGATTGCAGAGCCTTTGGCTTTGATCTTTGGGTCCTCACTGTCCACAGGGATAGTGCCAGAGGACTGGAGAGTGGCGAATGTTGTTCCTCTGTTCAAGAAAGGGAATAGGAATGACCCTGGTAATTATAGGCCAGTTAGTCTTACTTCGGTGGTTGGTAAATTAATGCAAAAGGTCCTGAAGGATCGGATTTATGACCATTTGGAAAGATGCAGCTTAATCCGGGATAGTCAACACGGATTTGTGAAGGGTAAGTCTTGCCTCACAAATTTGATTGAATTCTTTGAGGAGGTAACTAAGTGTGTAGATGAAGGTAGAGCAGTTGATGTTGTATACATGGATTTTAGTAAGGCGTTTGATAAGGTTCCCCATGGTCGGCTTATGAAGAAAGTAAGGAGGTGTGGGATAGAGGGAAATTTGGGCAATTGGATAAGTAACTGGCTATCACATAAAAGACAGAGGGTGGTGGTGGATGGAAAATGTTCAGACTGGAGACCAGTTACCAGCGGTGTACCACAGGGATCAGTGCTGGGTCCTCTGCTATTTGTGATTTTTATCAATGACTTGGAGGAGGGGGCTGAAGGGTGGGTCAGTAAATTTGCTGATGACACCAAGATTGGTGGAGTAGTGGATGAGGTGGAGGGCTGTTGTAGGCTGCAAAGAGACATTGATAGGATGCAGAGCTGGGCCGAAAAATGGCAGATGGAGTTTAACCCTGATAAGTGCAAGGTGATTCATTTTGGTGGAAAAAATTTGAATGTGGATTACAGGGTCAACGGCAGGGTCCTGAGGAATGTGGAGGAACAGAGAGATCTTGGGGTTCATGTCCACAGATCTCTGAAGGTTGCCACTCAAGTGGATTGAGCCGTGAAGAAGGCCTATAGTGTGTTAGCGTTTATTAACAGGGGGCTTGAGTTTAAGAGCCGCGGGGTTATGCTGCAACTGTACATGACCCTGGTGAGACCACATTTGGAGTATTGTGTGCAGTTCTGGTCACCTCACTATAGGAAGGATATGGAAGCATTGGAAAGGGTGCAAAGGAGATTTACCAGGATGCTGCCTGGTTTGGAGTGTAGGTCTTATGAGGAAAGGTTGAGGGAGCTAAGGCTTTTCTCTTTGGAGCGGAGGAGGATGAGAGGCGACTTAATAGAGGTTTATAAGATGATGGGGGGATAGATAGAGTGGACGTTCAGAGACTATTTCCTCGGGTGGATGTAGCTGTTACAAGGGGGCATAACTATAAGATTCAGGGTGGGAGAAATAGGAGGGATGTCCGAGGTAGGTTATTTACTCAGAGAGTGGTTAGGGTGTGGAATGGACTGCCTGCTGTGATAGTGGAGTCGGACACATTAGGAACTTTCAAGCGGTTATTGGATAGGCACATGGAGCTCACCAGAATGACAGGGAGTGGGATAGCTTGATTTTGGTTTCAGACAATGCTCGGCACAACATCGAGGGCCGAAGGGCCTGTTCTGTGCTGTACTGTTCTATGTCCTTCAGTTCCTCCCTCTTGCTAAACCCTGCGGTCCCCAACATTTCTGGGATCTTGTTTGTTTCCTCATTTGTGAAGACAGAACCAAAGGGGCTGGTTTAGCTCACTGGGCTAAATCGCTGGATTTTAAAGCAGACCAAGCAGGCCAGCAGCACGGTTCGATTCCCGTACCAGCCTCCCCGGACAGGCGCCGGAATGTGGCAACTAGGGGCTTTTCACAGTAACTTCATTGAAGCCTACTTGTGACAATAAGCGATTTTCATTTTCATTTCAAAGTCTGTTTAGTTGCTCAGCCATTTCTTTGTCCCCTTACAAAGCCATGCTGACTGTCCCTAATTAGCCCTTGCCTGTCTAAATGCCTGTAGATCCTGTCCCTCAGAATATCTTCTAACAACTTAAGTTACCGTCAGGGGAGGGAGAGGGAACCGGCAGGCAGTGCAGGGATCCCCTGTGGTCGTTCCCCTCTATAACAAGTATACCGTTTTGGATACTGTTGCGGGGGATGACTTACCAGGGGTAAGCAATGGGGCACAGGTCTCTGGCACAGAGTCTGCCCCTGTTGCTCAGAAGGGAAGGGAGAAGAGGAACAGAGCACTTGTCATTGGGGACTCCATAGTTAGAGGAACAGACAGGAGGTTCTGTGGGAACGAAAGAGACTCATGGTTGGTGTGTTGCCTCCCAGGTGCCAGGGTTCGTGATGTCTCTGATCGTGTTTTTGGGATCCTTAAGGGGGAGGGGGAGCAGCCCCAAGTCGTGGTCCACATAGGTACCAACGACATAGGTAGGAAGAGAGATGGGGATTTGAGACAGAAATTCAGGGAGCTAGGGTGGAAGCTGAGAGCTAGAACAAACAGTGTTGTTATCTCTGGGTTGTTACCCGTGCCACGTGCTAGCGAAGTGAGAAATAAGGAGAGAGAGGAGTTGAACACGTGGCTACAGGGATGGTGCAGGAGGGAGGGTTTTGGTTTCCTGGATAATTGGGGCTCATTCTGGGGTAGGTGGGACCTCTACAAACAGGATGGTCTTCACCTGAACCAGAGGGGTACCAATATCCTGGGGCGGAGATTTGCTAGTGCTCTTCGGGGGGGTTTAAACTAATTCAGCAGGGGGATGGGAACCTAAATTGTAGTCCCAGTGTACAGGATGTTGAGAGTAGTGAGGTCAGGGATAGGGTTAAAAGTTCGAAAGAGGGCACCGGCCAGCAGGACGCTGGTTTGAAGTGTGTCTACTTCAACGCCAGGAGCATCCGGAATAAGGTGAGTGAGCTTGCAGCATGGGTTGGTACCTGGGATCTCGATGTTGTGGCGATTTCGGAGACATGGGTAGAGCAGGGACAGGAATGGTTGTTGCAGGTTCCAGGATTTAGATGTTTCTGTAAGAACAGAGAAGATGGTAAAAGAGGGGGGGGGTGTGGCATTGTTAATCAAGGAAAGTATTACGGCGGTAGAAAGGACGTTTGAGGACTCGTCTACTGAGGTAGTATGGGCCGAGGTTAGGAACAGGAGAGGAGAGGTCACCCTGTTGGGAGTTGTCTATAGACCTCCGAATAGTTCCAGAGATGTAGAGGAAAGGATTGCAAAGATGATTCTTGACAGGAGCGAGAGTAACAGGGTAGTTGTTATGGGGGACTTTAACTTTCCAAATATTGACTGGAAATACTATAGTTCGAGTACTATAGATGGGTCAGTTTTTGTGCAGTGTGTGCAGGAGGGTTTTCTGACACAGTATGTAGACAGGCCAACAAGGGGCGAGGCCACATTGGATTTGGTACTGGGTAATGAACCCGGCCAGGTGTTAGATTTAGATGTAGGTGAACACTTTGGTGATAGTGATCACAACTCGGTTATGTTTACTTTAGCAATGGGCAGGGATAGGTATATACCGCAAGGCAAGAATTATAGCTGGGGGAAAGGCAATTATGATGCTATTCGGCAAGATTTAGGATGTATAGGATGGGGAAGGAAACTGCAGGGGATGGGTACAATCGAAATGTGGAGCTTTTTCAAGGAACAGCTACTGCGTGTCCTTGATAAGTATGTACCTGTCAGGCAGGGAGGAAGTTGTCGAGCAAGGGAACCGTGGTTTACTAAGGAAGTTGAAGCACTTGTCAAGAGGAAGAAGAAGGCTTATGTTAGGATGAGACATGAAGGCTCAGTTAGGGCACTTGAGAGTTACAAGTTAGCCAGGAAGGACCTAAAGGGAGAGTTAAGAAGATCGAGGAGAGGACACGAAAAGTTGTTGGCGGATAGGATCAAGGAAAACCCTAAGGCTTTCTATAGGTATATCAGGAACAAAAGAATGACTAGAGTAAGATTAGGGCCAATCAAGGATAGTAGTGGAAAGTTGTGTGTGGAATCAGAGGAAGTAGGGGAAGCATTAAATGGATATTTTTCATCAGTGTTTACACTGGAGAAAGATAATGTTGTCGAGGAGAATACTCAGGTTCAGTCGACCAGGCTTGATGGAATTGAGGTTCAAAAGGAGGAGGTGTTATCAATTTTGGAAAATGTCAAAATAGATAAGTCCCCTGGGCCAGATGGGATTTATCCTAGGATTCTCTGGGAAGCCAGGGAGGAGATTGCAGAGCCTTTGTCCTTGATCTTTATGTCGTCTTTGTCGACAGGAATAGTGCCGGAAGACTGGAGGATAGCAAATGTTGTCCCCTTGTTCAAGAAGGGGAGTAGAGACAACCCTGGTAATTATAGACCTGTGAGCCTCACTTCGGTTGTGGGTAAAATGTTGGAAAAGGTTATAAGAGATCGGGTTTATAATCATCTTGAAAAGAACAAGTTGATTAGCGATAGTCAACACAGTTTTGTGAAGGGTAGGTCATGCCTCACAAACCTTATTGAGTTTTTTGAGAAGGTGACCAAACAGGTGGATGAGGGTAAAGCGGTTGATGTGGTGTATATGGATTTCAGCAAGGCGTTTGATAAGGTTCCCCACGGTAGGCTATTGCAAAAAATACAGAAGTATGGGATTGAAGGTGATTTAGTGGTTTGGATCAGTAATTGGCTAGCTGAAAGAAGACAGAGGGTGGTGGTTGATGGCAAATGTTCATCCTGGAGTTCAGTTACTAGTGGTGTACCGCAAGGATCTGTTTTGGGGCTACTGCTGTTTGTCATTTTTATAAATGACCTGGAAGAGGGTGTAGAAGTATGGGTTAGTAAATTTGCAGATGACACGAAGGTCGGTGGAGTTGTGGATAGTGCTGAAGAATGTTATAGGATACAGAGGGACATAGATAAGCTGCAGAGCTGGGCTGAGAGGTGGCAGATGGAGTTTAATGCGGAAAAGTGTGAGGTGGTTCACTTTGGAAGGAGTAACAGGAATGCAGAGTACTGGGCTAATGGCAAGATTCTTGGTAGTGTAGATGAACAGAGAGATCTCGGCATCCAGGTACATAAATCCCTGAAAGTTGCCACCCAGGTTAATAGGGCTGTTAAGAAGGCATATGGTGTGCTAGCCTTTATCATAGAACATAGAACATAGAACGATACAGCGCAGTACAGGCCCTTCGGCCCTCAATGTTGCACCGACATGGAAAAAAACTAAAGGCCATCTAACCTACACTATGCCCTTATCATCCATATGCTTATCCAATAAACTTTTAAATGCCCTCAATGTTGGCGAGTTCACTACTATTGCAGGTAGGGCATTCCACGGCCTCACCACTCTTTGCGTAAAAAACCCACCTCTGACCTCTGTCCTATATCTATTACCCCTCAATTTAAGGCTATGTCCCCTCGTGCTAGCCACCTCCATCCGCGGGAGAAGGCTCTCGCTGTCCACCCTATCTAACCCTCTGATCATTTTGTATGCCTCTATTAGGTCACCTCTTAACCTTCTTCTCTCTAACGAAAACAACCTCAAGTCCATCAGCCTTTCCTCATAAGATTTTCCCTCCATACCAGGCAACATCCTGGTAAATCTCCTCTGCACCCGTTCCAAAGCTTCCACGTCCTTCCTATAATGAGGCGACCAGAACTGTACGCAATACTCCAAATGCGGCCGTACTAGAGTTTTGTACAACTGCAACATGACCTCATGGCTCCGGAACTCAATCCCTCTACCAATAAAGGCCATCACACCATAGGCCTTCTTCACAACCCTATCAACCTGGGTGGCAACTTTCAGGGATCTATGTACATGGACACCGAGATCCCTCTGCTCATCCACACTACCAAGAATTTTACCATTAGCCAAATATTCCGCATTCCTGTTATTCTTTCCAAAGTGAATCACCTCACACTTTCTCCACATTAAACTCCATTTGCCACCTCTCAGCCCAGCTCTGCAGCTTATCTATGTCCCTCTGTAACCTGCAACATCAGTAGGGGGATTGAGTTTCGGAGCCACAAGGTCATGCTGCAGCTGTACATAACTCTGGTGCGGCCGCTCCTGGAGTACTGCGTGCAGTTCTGGTCACATTATAGGAAGGATGTGGAAGCTTTGGAAAGGGTTCAGAGGAGATTTACTAGGATGTTACCTGGTATGGAGGGAAGGTCTTACGAGGAAAGGCTCAGGGACTTGAGGTTGTTTTCGTTAGAGAGGAGAAGGCTGAGAGATGACTTAATAGAGACATATAAGATAGTCAGAGGGTTAGATAGGGTGGACAGTGAGAGTCTTTTTCCTCGGATGGTGATGACCAACACGAGGGGACATAGCTTTAAATTGAGGGGTGAGAGATATAGGACAGATGTCAGAGGCAGTTTCTTTACTCAGAGAGTAGTAGGGGTGTGGAACCCCCTGCCTGCAACAGTAGTAGACTCGCCAACTTTAAGGGCATTTAAGTGGTCACTGGATAGACATATGGATGAAAATGGAATAGTGTAGGTCAGATAGACTTCAGATGGTTTCACAGGTCGGCGCAACATCGAGGGCCGAAGGGGCCGTACTGCGCTGTAGTGTTCTATGTTCTAAGTTGCCTGTGATGCTGAAACTGGAGAGGGAATTGTGTTGGGGGTAGTTTAGACAGGTATGTGTGGCTGTTATGTGTCTTCCATACCTTGTAATAAAACATCCACATCCTGGTGTTTTATTTTTTTTAGTGGTGGGGGTGGGAGAGGTATGTTCAGATGCTGTTGTTAAACCCTTTCTGCCTGACCCGTGATCTCCTTCTTATCCCCTTCTTCTCTTCTGGTTAAGATGCTACAACATTGCGACATCATCTGTGGGTTCCTGTTTAAACTACAGATTTTAGGCAGAGTTGAACGCCTATCGTGATGGACAAAGCCAAGACATCCTCTTTCGGTTCTGTGGTAGAACCGGTGATGATGATTTGATAGACTAGGCAGCAGCTAATCGGAATGTATAATTTCCTATTGGGCCTGTGATTGGTGGGGCCAGGCACAATGTTCTGTTAGGATGGTGAAGATTGTGAAGGGTGATGTATTGTTTTGGGTGTGGGCTGTGGAGACATATAGACAGGAGGCAGCTTTGAATCTCTCTCAGCGTGCGGATTGAGACAGCTTTCGAGAACCTGCACGTTCTGATTGGATACACGATTCTGAGATCGTGGCTACAAACAGCTATGTTGGCAGCAAAGAACAATCTCATAAATATTAATCCCTTTCTCAGATTAAACCTTTCCACTCCATTCCCATCGTGTGTGTCTGGGTGGAGGGTGGGATTTGGGATTAGGTAAATTGTTAGATCATTGTTCTGTTATTACTTCATACATTTATCTTTTCCTATTATTGAGAATAGTTAACGTGTGTGTGCAGGAGGGTTTGTGTGTGTGAGGGAGAAGGAGCGTGTGTGTGAGGTTGTGTGTGTGTGTTTGAAAGAGGACTGTGTGAGGGTGTATGTGTGACAGGGAGAGAGTGTATGAGAGAGGGACTGTGTGAGGGTGTGTGTGAGGGAGTGTATGTTTGAGGATGTATTTGAGAGAGGGACTGTGAGGGCGTGTTTGTGTGTGTGAGGGTGTGTGTGTGCAGGAGAGAGTGTATGAGCGAGGGTGTGTGAGGGAGAGGGACTGTGTGCGTGAGGTTGTGTGTGTATGTGAGGGGGGAGGGTGTGCGTGAGGGGGGGAGGGTGTGTGTGTGTGTGTGTGAGGGTGGGTGTGTGAGGGTGTGTGTGTGTGAGGGTGTGTGTGTGTGAGGGTGTATGTGTGTGTGAGGGTGTGTGTGTATGTGAGGGTGTGTGTGTATGTGAGGGGGGGCGGGTGTGTGTGAGGGGGGAAGGGTATGTGTGTGAGGGTGTGTGAGTGTGAGGGTGTGTGTGTGAGGGTGTGTGTGTGAGGGTGTGTGCGTGTGAGGGTGTGTGTGTGAGGGTGTGTGTGTGTGTGTGAGGGTGAGTGTGTGTGTGAGGGCGTGTGTGTGTGTGTGTGAGGGTGAGTGTGTGTGTGAGGGTGTGTGTGTGTGAGGGTGAGTGTGTGTGTGAGGGTGTGTGAGGGTGTGTGTGTGAGGGTGAGTGTGTGTGTGAGGGCGTGTGAGGGTGAGTGAGTGTGTGAGGGTGTGTGTGTGTATCTGGCTCACTGGGTCTCATTTCCCCACACCAACAGATATTCCCACCCACTCACAGTGAGGGTGAGTGAGGGAGCTCCCTGAGTATCAGTGACCCTACACGTGCACACTCTCTCACTCCAATGGTCATCTTTATCAATGACTGTTTTTAAATGATCCATTTATCACTGATATTTCTTTATTTTTGCTCAGTGACGTGTCTCATCTCCATACTCAAATCGTGAAATTCATGTAACTTTCTGAAATTTACTCTTCAGCCTCTTGATAGAGAACAAAATGGAAACGTGCCCCTCACTCAAAGGTTGGAGCTCTGAGGTAGGACAGAACCGTGGGTGACTGACATTCTCCGGGACAGGAACTGACTCTCAGACAAAGGTTTGTACAAATCAATGGATTTTAATGAAATGTTTGTTTATAAAAGTTGGACCAATAAGGCACGGAGATGAAAGATTAGCCCACTGGGGGTGCAATAGACATGACTTTCCAATTCACCTTGATATTCATGCATTGTGTTAAATCAGAGTACAAAACACGGTTTGTATTACAAAGTGTAAAAATAAATAAGGTCTTTGTATCATCCACATGTTTCTAAAGAATAGCTGTAAAAAAAACAGACGTCAACAACATCCAAACAATTGTGACCTCTGCATTGGGGATAGCTCAACATAAAGAATAATCAAAGCAACAGAAACAGTTTCTCCAGGATCCCAATATCTCAACAAACACCCATAAAGTCCCTGGTACCAAACACACTGACTCTCACTGGGGTACAGGTCCCAGACACACTGACTCTCACTGGGGTACGGGTCCCACACACACTGACTCTCACTGGGGTACAGGTCCCAGACACACTGACTCTCACTGGGGTACGGGCCCCACACACACTGACTCTCACTGGGGTATGGGTCCCACACACACTGACTCTCACTGGGGTAGGGGTCCCACACACACTGACTCACACTGGGCTACGGGTCCCACACACACTGACTCTCACTGGGGTACAGGTCCCACACTGACTCTCACTGGGGTACGGGTCCCACACACACTGACTCTCACTGGGGTACGGGTCCCACACACACTGACTCTCACTGGGGTACGGGTCCCACACACACTGACTCTCACTGGGGTACGGGTCCCACACACACTGACTCTCACTGGGGTACGGGTCCCACACACACTGACTCTCACTGGGGTACGGGTCCCACACACACTGACTCTCACTGGGGTACGGGTCCCACACACACTGACTCTCACTGGGGTACGGGTCCCACACACACTGACTCTCACTGGGGTATGGGTCCCACACACACTGACTCTCACTGGGGTACGGGTCCCACACACACTGACTCTCACTGGGGTACGGGCCCCACACACACTGACTCTCACTGGGGTACGGGTCCCACACACACTGACTCTCACTGGGGTACGGTTCCCACACACACTGACTCTCACTGGGGTACGGGTCCCACACACACTGACTCTCACTGGGGTACGGGTCCCACACACACTGACTCTCACTGGGGTACGGGTCCCACACACACTGACTCTCACTGGGGTACGGGTCCCACACACACTGACTCTCACTGGGGTACGGGTCCCACACACACTGACTCTCACTGGGGTACGGGTCCCACACACACTGACTCTCACTGGGGTACGGGTCCCACACACACTGACTCTCACTGGGGTACGGGTCCCACACACACTGACTCTCACTGGGGTACGGGCCCCACACACACTGACTCTCACTGGGGTACGGGTCCCACACACACTGACTCTCACTGGGGTCCCACACACTGACTCTCACTGGGGTACGGGTCCCACACACACTGACTCTCACTGGGATACGGGTCCCACACACACTGACTCTCACTGGGGTACAGTTCCACACACACTGACTCTCACTGGGGTACAGGTCCCAGACACACTGACTCTCACTGGGGTACAGGTCCCACACTTACTCTCACTGGGGTACGGGTCTCACACACACTGACTCTCACTGGGGTACGGGTCCCACACACACTGACTCTCACTGGGGTACGGGTCCCACACACACTGACTCTCACTGGGGTACGGGTCCCACACACACTGACTCTCACTGGGGTAAGGGTCCCAAACACACTGACTCTCACTGGGATACGGGTCCCACACACACTGACTCTCACTGGGGTACGGGTCCCACACACACTGACTCTCACTGGGGTATGGATTCCACACACACTGACTCTCACTGGTGTACAGTTCCACACACACTGACTCTCACTGGGGTACAGGTCCCACACTGACTCTCACTGGGGTACGGGTCCCACACACACTGACTCTCACTGGGGTACGGGTCCCACACACACTGACTCTCACTGGGGTACGGGTCCCACACACACTGACTCTCACTGGGGTACGGGTCCCACACACACTGACTCTCACTGGGGTAAGGGTCCCACACACACTGACTCTCACTGGGGTACGGGTCCCACACACACTGACTCTCACTGGGGTACGGGCCCCACACACACTGACTCTCACTGGGGTACGGGTCCCACACACACTGACTCTCACTGGGGTACGGGTCCCACACACACTGACTCTCACTGGGGTACGGGTCCCACACACACTGACTCTCACTGGGGTACGGGTCCCACACACACTGACTCTCACTGGGGTACGGGTCCCACACACACTGACTCTCACTGGGGTACGGGTCCCACACACACTGACTCTCACTGGGGTACGGGTCCCACACACACTGACTCTCACTGGGGTACGGGTCCCACACACACTGACTCTCACTGGGGTAGGGGTCCCACACACACTGACTCTCATTGGGGTAGGGGTCCGACACACACTGACTCTCACTGGGGTACGGGTCCCACACACACTGACTCTCACTGGGGTACGGGTCCCACACACACTGACTCTCACTGGGGTACAGGTCCCACACACACTGACTCTCACTGGGGTACGGGTCCCACACACACTGACTCTCACTGGGGTACGGGTCCCACACACACTGACTCTCACTGGGGTACGGGTCCCACACACACTGACTCTCACTGGGGTACGGGTCCCACACACACTGACTCTCACTGGGGTACGGGTCCCACACACACTGACTCTCACTGGGGTAGGGGTCCCACACACACTGACTCTCACTGGGGTAGGGGTCCGACACACACTGACTCTCACTGGGGTACGGGTCCCACACACACTGACTCTCACTGGGGTACGGGTCCCACACACACTGACTCTCACTGGGGTACAGGTCCCACACACACTGACTCTCACTGGGGTACGGGTCCCACACACACTGACTCTCACTGGGGTAGGGGTCCCACACACACTGACTCTCACTGGGGTAGGGGTCCGACACACACTGACTCTCACTGGGGTACGGGTCCCACACACACTGACTCTCACTGGGGTACGGGTCCCACACACACTGACTCTCACTGGGGTAGGGGTCCGACACACACTGACTCTCACTGGGGTACGGGTCCCACACACACTGACTCTCACTGGGGTACGGGTCCCACACACACTGACTCTCACTGGGGTACAGGTCCCACACACACTGACTCTCACTGGGGTACGGGTCCCACACACACTGACTCTCACTGGGGTACGGGTCCCACACACACTGACTCTCACTGGGGTACGGGTCCCACACATGCTGACTCTCACTGGGGTAAGGGTTTACAGTGGGAATGGAACCCGTACCCCAGAGACAAAGCTACAACTTGAACAAAGGTGAAGAATATAAATTTGAACAGTTAAAATTGTGATTTAAGAGAAAAACAGAATCTTTTTCTCAGTCAAGTTCTGTAATGTATGTAAAGAAGAGGCTGCACTGTGTAACAGGAAGGCACTCAGCATTCAGCAGCTTTTTCACATTTCAAAATAAATTCATTGATGGGATGTGGGGTAGCTCGGCCAGGATTTATTACCCATCCCTAGTTGCCCTTCAGAAGGTGGTGGTGAGCTGCCTTCTTGAACCGCTGCAGTCCCTGAGGTGTAGGTACACCCACTGTGCTGTTAGGGAGGGAGTTCCAGGATGTTGCCCCAGCGACAGTGAAGGAACGGCCGATATATTTCCCAGTCAGGATGGTGAGGGGCTCGGAGGGGAACCTCCAGGTGGTGGGGTTCCCGGGTATCTGCTGCTCTTGTCCTTCTGGATGGTAGGGGTCGTGGGTTTGGAAGGTGCTGCCTAAGGAAATGTGATGAGTTACTGCAGTGCATCTTGTAGATGGTACACACGGCTGCCGCTGTTTGTCGGTGGTGGAGGGAGTGAATGTGGAAGGGGGAGCAATCAAACGGGCTGCTTTGTCCTGGATGGGGTCGAGCTTCTTGAGTGTTGTTGGAGCTGCTGAGACACTGCGCTATTGGCTATCACTCTTTCCCAATTGAATTTTGGATGTTGATCTTTCGTGTCCACTCCTCGAATCCCTAGCATTTTCCATTTCCCAGATTTCTGGACTAAACGTAAACTTTAAAATAGAACATTCTGCAGCCAGTCCGATCGATTGTGTGAAATTTCCAGAACAATAGTTAAAATGGAGAGTCTGTGTTGAGGGATAGCTGGTGTTCTCAGAGTTTTGGAAAGTTTCTGAACGAAGATCCTGGTCTCCAATTTTCAGCCTTGAGTGGCCACGGGAAAATCAAGGTGAAGGAACTCAGTCACAGCATCAATCTCAATCCTTGCCGTGCGTTTAGAATACAATAACAATATTAAACATATACAAATGTGATTTGCAGTCGGCTGATAACATCAACCTACTGATCTTGCCGGAGAGGCAATCTATCAACTGGCCAGCGATTACTGACTATTGATAGAAAATCTGTTCTTTAATAGTGCCTGGGTAAATTACAAACATTATTTTACACAACAGTTGTGCAAATTAAGGATAAAAATAGGAAAGTGAAGTTTCACGTTCTTATAGAGTTCTAATCTGTATTTACAATGGTTCTCACAAAATCACCTCGAGATCGTTTAGGATTCTGGGCAAAGGTCAGGGGCAGTGTGTTTCAGAACACTCACATAATACTGTTAAACTGTCATATTGTCAGTGTCACATAATACTGATAGTGTCACATCTCACATAATAGTGTCAGTGTCACATAACAGTGTCAAATAATACTGTTAAACTGTCACATAATTGTGCCAGTGTCACATAATACTGTTACTGCCATAGTGTCACATAATAGTGTCACATAATAGTGTCACATAATAGTGTCACATAATAGTGTCACGTAATAGTGTCACGTAATAGTGTCACATAATAGTGTCACATAATAGTGTCACCTAACACTGTCCACTGTCACATAACACTCACATTTTTAAATAATACTGTTATAATGTCAATAATTGTCATATAAAACATCCAAATCACTGCTCACTACTGGTCAAGATCTCCAGTTAAAACACAAGAGAGTGCAGCTGGAACTGAGATTCATTTCTGTAACTTAAATCATTTCACCAAAAGCAGAAGGAAACCTTTCACAAAATTGTTTTCAAAACCTGCTTCTTGGGACATTTGTGAGGGGGCATTTCAGAGGTGGGGGCAGAATTCAGGATCGAGGGCTGAGGGTTTTTGTAATCAGCTGTTTCGAGAATGCACAGGTGGGGCTTTGCCCCCCCCCCCCCCCCCCCCCCCCCCCTCCCAGCAGTCTGAGATCGCGGCGAACAGGGTGAAAGGAATAAACACCTCCAAAAGCCAAACTGGGTTTTGAGCTGCCCTTTAACCCAAACTTCATTGACCCTGACCCAAACATGATGCAGAATGAACCTCTGCCTACTCTGTACAATAAACTATTTAAAGTTCCAAATCCTTCTCCAATTGTCTGACCTTCTACTCTGCCGCTCTCTGGAGGGAGTTCGGGATCTTTTGGGAATTGATTAACTAGGACTGATTTTATTCTGTTGACCTGAACTCAAGGCAGTCTGGACTGTTTGGTCGGTTCTGTCACCATTTCTTTCTATTGCTTTCTACAATGTCACAGTGTTCAGGTAACTGCACGGTGTGAGAATGGTCCGGCCTCTGTACCTTGTAAATGTGAGTGAAGGCCATGGGGTGGGAGCAAAGTTGAAATCATATTCGTAGTTCTGGTTCTTCGGGATTGTCTAAAGAGTGTTCGGTGCTAATGATGGAGGTTGAAGGTCCTTGAGAAACATCAAAAGGGGAAACAGCAGGTGATCGAGCTGCCAGAGGTGAGAGAGATGGTGAGAAGCTGGGAGACATGGCTGCCGATGTTATCGAGGCATCGCTGGTGATAGGGGACCGTGGCATTGCTGTAACATGGCTGTGGGTGCGACCCACTGCCAGTCGAGGAGGCACGGACATGGCGTTGGGATGTGCCACTGAAGTGATGAGTGGAGGAGGGTCGATGCGAGGCTTGGGGTCCACCTTGGGTTTTGATTGGAAGTGTTTGCGAGGTGCACTTTCATCCTTGAGCCGGGCGATCTCGGTGAAGACACTGGCCAATGGTTGGAACTGTGGGCACCAATTAAGCAGGTAATCCCAGTTGTAACTGCCTCTCAATTCCTCATCGCTGGCAACAATGGCTGTCAGGGACCCTTGGGCTGATGGGCGACCATCTTCAGCAAAGGCATAGTCTTTGGTTTGAGAAACTCCCAGGCCAACTCCAGTTCCTATATAGCCACCTCCATCGTCCCGATACAGATGCTGAGGTCCTGCCACCAGGAGGCTGCTACCTTTCTTGTGTTTAAACCACTCCATTCCTGGATCAGTGGAAATGTCCGACATCTGGTCAGTATCTTGCTGGATACCAGAGTCTGGGCCACGTGTCGACACGTGTTCCTGCATGGAGGAGGTGATACTGCTCACCCGGGGGTACTCATTTATCATCCGAATTTCATCATCTTCTGCTGCCTCTGCTGATCCACGTCCACTGGAGTGCGAGGGATCGATCGAGTCTCCTCTTGTGTACGGACCTCCCACCACTGTGGGCTCAGCTGAGTAGCCTGGCAAGGTTTGGTGGTAGATTCGGTCACTAGCTGGTAATGTGGCAGCATCTGGTGCCACTTTCTGCAGGGTGTTATCCTGAATTTTGTTGAGTTGAGAGCTGTCTTCATCGTGATTCTTTTTCCTTTTTGCTCGTACAATTACCAGAGCTAAGCCAATGATGGCAAGAATCCCTCCAATACCCAGGGACACGGCCAAGGCAATAATCAGCAGCAAGTTCATCTCAGGAGCGAGTCCAAAAGAAGTCTGGGTAATGTCAATACTTGTTTGGGTGATTGTGGATCTGGAAGTAGGCAATGGGCCCTTGGCTTGGATGTTGAGAGTCATTGTCCGTGTTTCTCTCTTTGATTGCTCGCTCTGACCTCTCTCACTGTCCATCTTGAGAATAAGGTCACCAGAGCTTTTATTCACTTTGAAGTATTGTGATGGTGTCAATAGGGAGTACAGAATAATCCCATCCAGACCTCCATCCTCATCGGTCGCCATCACTTGCCCAATCTTCTGGCCCTTCTTTGCATTCTCTGGAACAACAAAGGTATATGTTGGGTTGACAAACACGGGATCGTACTCGTCCTCTCCGGTGACCAGGACCTGGACCGTCACGGTTGCTGAGGAATTCCCAGAATCCACTGCTTTCACCACAACTTGGACAGAGTTTAACTTCTCAAAATCGAAGGAGAGTTTTGTGTGGAGCTCTCCTGTGGACTGGTTAATATAAAAAATCTCTTTGTCTTTTCCAATCCCTGGCTGGGAGATGGGTTGGCTGATTATCGAGTATTGCAGCTTTCCAAATATTCCGCAGTCAAAGTCGATGGCGTGGACTCTAGCCACAAGTGAGTCAGCTGGCAGGTTTTCACGAATGTTGGCACTCAGTCTTTCCATTGGGAAGAACGGGTGATTGTCATTCACATCCTTAACTTCCACCGTCAATGGGACCAGAGCAAAGTTGGGATGGGGCCCCTGGCTGTCGGTTACCTGGATAATGAAGATGTGTTGATCTTGTGCCTCTCGATCGAGAGCCTTCATCAGCCTGACGATTCCTGTCATCTCGCTGACTGCAAACTGCCCGTTCTCATCACCAGATGTAATGGTGTATCGAAGCACGGAGTTCTGACCAGAATCAGGATCGTGAGCAGCCACCCGGACTATCTCAGTTCCCACGGCAACGCTTTCACTCACTGTCACCTTGTACTGCGTACGGTTGAAGACTGGGGGATTATCATTCACATCCTGGATTGTTACAATGGCGTAAACGACAGCACTTTGCTGAGGAATGCCCCGGTCTGACACTGCGATGGTTAAATTGTACTCAGCAACTGTTTCAAAATCTAAAGCATCCAGGAGGAGAATGGAGCCCACTGTCCTGAACTGACCATTTTCCACTTTGACACTGCTCTCCACCTGGAATACATTGGCAGTATTCCCACTGACGATGGTGTAATCCAGCCCACTATTATCTTGGGAAATATCAGAGTCCATGGCCTCCAAGGTGAAGATAGTGCTTCCAGGACGTAGATCCTCCAGAATATTGGCCATATACATTCTGTGGGTAAAGGTCGGCGTGTGGTCATTGATGTCCTGGACCTGGATCTGGACAGTGGTGAGCGAGGAAAGGGGAGGAGAGCCTCCATCTCGTGCCTCAATCACCAGATCCAGTGGCTCAGAGACCTTGAACTCCACATCTCGTACAGTGAACAGGGTCCCTATAACAGAGAAAACCAGTTAGGGTACAATCAACTTTGCCCACTGTCACTACCCACCCAAAAACCTCCCATGTCATCCACCCACTCCTGCACCCTCATCCCACCTCGCACCATGCCTCCCAATCCCTTATCCTCCCCCCTCATCATCATCCATGAGCGTAGAGAGGATGTGCCATCTTGTCGGAGAATCGGCAACTAGGGGTCACTGTTTAAAAATTAGGGGTCACTCATTGAAGACCGAGATGAGGAGAAAGTCTTTCTTTGAGGGTGATGAGTTTCTGGAACTCTGAGCATCATAGAATCGATACCTTGCAGAAGGAGGCCATTCAGCCCATCGATCATGCACCGGCCCTCTGACAGAGAACTCCACCCAAGCCCACTTAGAACATAGAACAGTACAGCACAGAACAGGCCCTTCGGCCCTCGATGTTGTACCGAGCAATGATCACCCGTACTCAAACCCACGTATCCACCCTATGCCCATAACCCAACAACCCCACCCCCCTTAACCTTACTTTTTAGGACACTACGGGCAATTTAGCATGGCCAATCTACCTAACCCGCACATCTTTGGACTGTGGGAGGAAACCGGAGCACCCGGAGGAAACCCACGCACACACGGGGAGGATGTGCAGACTCCGCACAGACAGTGACCCAAGCCGGAATCCAACCTGGGACCCTGGAGCTGTGAAGCATTTATGCTAACCACCATGCTACCGTGCTGCCCACACTTCTCCGCCCTTTCCCAATAACTCTGAACCTAACCGACACATCCCTGGACACTTAGGGTAATTTAGCATGACCAATCCACCTGCACATCTTTGGACTGTGGGAGGAAACCGGAGCACCCGGAGGAAACCCACGCACACACGGGGAGGACGTGCAGACTCCGCACAGACAGTGACCCAGCCGGGAAACGAACCTGTGACCCTGGCGCAGGTGAAGCCACAGTGCTAACCACTGTCTGTGCCGCCCCTTCCTCAAAAGGCAGTGGAATCAAAAGCTTTGAATATTTTTAAGGTAGAACCAGACAGGTTCTTGATGAACAGGGGGAGGGGGGGGGGGGGGGGGGGGGTGAAAGGTTATTGGGTGTCAGCAGGAATGTGGGGTACAGTTTACAATCAGATCAGCCAATGATCTTATTGAGTGGAGGAGCTTTTATGAGGGGCTGAATGGCTCCTCCTGATGTTTGTGTCCTCACTCAATTCCCCGGTGCTACGAGACATGGTGGTTAACACCGCTGCCTCACAGCTCCAGGGTCCCAGGTTCGATTCCCGGCTGGGTCACTGTCTGTGCGGAGTCGGCACGTCCTCCCCGTGTCTGCGTGGGTTTCCTCCGGGTGCTCCGGTTTCCTCCCACAGTCCAAAGATGTGCGGGTTAGGTGGATTGACGCACCTCACGGGGGAGGGAGGGGGGGTGCAGGAATAGGACAGGGATTGGGCCTGTGCAAGGGCCCAGACACCCAGACACTCACTCACACACTCACTCACTCACTCACTCACTCACTCACTCACACACTCACTCACTCACTCACTCACTCACTCACTCACTCACTCACTCACTCACTCACTCACTCACACACTCACTCACTCACACTCACTCACTCACTCACACACTCACTCACACACTCACTCACACACTCACTCACTCACACTCACTCCACACTCACTCACACACTCACTCACACACTCACTCACACACTCACTCACACACTCACTCACTCACTCACACTCACTCACTCACACACTCACCACACTCACTCACTCACACACTCACTCACTCACACACTCACTCACTCACACACTCAACTCACTCACACACTCACTCACCACTCACTCACACCACTCACTCACTCACACATTCACTCACTCACTCACACTCATTCACACACACTCACCCACTCACTCACTCACACACTCACTCACTCACACACTCACTCACACACTCACTCACACACTCACTCACACACACTCACTCACTCACACTTCACTCACTCACTCACTCACACACTCACTCACACACTCACTCACTCACACATTCACTCACTCACACACACACACATTCACTCACTCACACATTCACTAACTCACTCACTCACACTCACTCACTCACTCACATTCACTCACTCACTCACTCACTCATACACACTAACTCACTCACTCACACACTCACTCACTCACTCACTCATACACACTAACTCACTCACTCACACATTCACTCACTCTCACATTCACTCACTCACTCACACATTCACTCACTCACACATTCACTCACTCACTCATTCACTCACTCACTCACTCATTCACTCACTCACTCACACACTCACTCACACACTCACTCACACATTCACTCACTCACTCACACACACTCACTCACTCAACACACTCACTCACTCAACACACTCACTCACTCATACACACTAACTCACTCACTCACACATTCACTCACTCACACATTCACTCACACTCACACACTCACTCACTCACTCACTCACTCACTCATTCACTCACTCACACATCCACTCACTCACTCACTCACACACTCACTCACACATCCACTCGCTCACTCACTCACACACTCACTCACTCACTCACATTCACTCACTCACACTCACACACACTCACTCACACATTCACTCACTCACAGACACAGACACTCACTCACACATTCACTCACACACTCACTCACTCATTCACTCACTCACACACTCACTCACACATTCACTCACTCACTCACACACTCACTCACTCACTCACTCACTCACACATTCACTCACTCACTCACTCACTCACACATCCACTCACTCACTCACACACTCACTCACTCACTCACACACTCACTCACTCACTCACTCACTACAGTTACATTGTATATCTTGTGTTGCCCTATTATGTATTCTCATGTATTTTCTTGAATTCTGTTTAATTCCCTTTTCTTTCCATGCACTGAATGATCTGTTTGAGCTGCTCGCAGAAAAATACTTTTCACTGTACCTCGGTACACGGGAGAATAAACCAATCCAATCCAATCCAATCACTCACACATTCACTCACTCACTCACTCACACATCCACTCACTCACGCACACACTCACACACTCACTCACACATTCACTCACTCACTCACTCACACATCCACTCACTCACGCACACACTCACACACTCACTCACGCACACACTCACACACTCACTCACGCACACACTCACACACTCACTCACACATTCACTCACTCACTCACTCACACATCCACTCACTCACGCACACACTCACACACTCACTCACGCACACACTCACACACTCACTCACACATTCACTCACTCACTCACTCACACATCCACTCACTCACGCACACACTCACACAATCGCTCACACACTCACTCACACACTCACTCACTCACTCACTCACACATTCACTCACTCACTCACATCCACTCACTCACTCACTCACACATTCACTCACTCACTCACAGTCACAGACACTCACTCACTCACATTCACTCACACATTCACTCACTCACACACTCACTCATACACTCACTCACACATTCACTCACTCACTCACTCACACACACACACTCACTCACACACTCGCTCATACACTCACTCACACATTCACTCACACACTCACTCACACACTCACTCACACATTCACTCACACACTCATTCTCACACTCACTCACTCACACACTAACTCACTCACTCACAAACTCACTCACACACTCACTCATACACTCACTCTCACATTCACTCACTCACTCACTCACTCATACACACTAACTCACTCACTCACACACTCACTCACTCACATATTCACTCACTCACTCACACATTCACTCACTCACTCACAGTCACACACTCACTCACACACTCACTCTCACACTCACTCACTCACACACTCACTCTCATACTCACTCTCACACTAACTCACTCACTTACACTCTCACACTCACTCTCACACTCACACTAACTCACTCACTCACACACTCACTCATACACTCACTCATACACTCACTCTCACATTCACTCGCACACTCACTCATACACTCACTCTCACACTCACACTCACACTCACTCATACACTCACTCTCACATTCACTCACTCACTCACTCACTCACTCATACACACTAACTCACTCACTCACACTCACTCACTCACATTCACTCACTCACTCACTCACACATTCACTCACTCACACACTCACTCACACACTCACTCACTCACACACTCACTCACACACTCACTCACACACTCACTCACTCACACACTCACTCACTCACATTCACTCACTCACTCACACATTCACTCACTCACTCACAGTCACACACTCACTCACACACTCACTCTCACACTCACTCACTCACACACTCACTCTCACACTCACTCTCACACTCACTCTCACACTAACTCACTCACACACTCACTCACACTCTCACACTCACTCTCACACTCACACTAACTCACTCACTCACACACTCACTCATACACTCACTCTCACATTCACTCACACACTCACTCATACACTCACTCTCACACTCACTCTCACACTCACTCACTCACTCACACTCACTCATACACACTAACTCACTCACTCACTCATACACACTAACCCACTCACACATTCACTCACTCACTCACTCACACACTCACTCACACACTCACGCACTCACTCATACACTCACTCTCACATTCACTCATACACTCACTCTCACACTCACTCTCACATTCACTCATACACTCACTCTCACACTCACTCTCACACTCACTCACTCACTCACACACTCACTCATACACACTAACTCACTCACTCACTCATACACACTAACTCACTCACACATTCACTCACTCACTCACTCACACACTCACTCACTCACACACTCACTCACTCACACACTCACATACTCACTCACACACTCACTCATACACACTAACTCACTCACTCACTCACTCACTCACACACTCACTCACACATTCACTCACTCACTCACACACTCACTCACTCACACATTCACTCACTCACTCACACACTCACTCTCACACTAACTCACTCACTCACACACTCACTCACACACTCACTCACTCGCTCAGTCAGTCAGTCACTCACTCACACACTAACTCACTCACTCACACACTCACTCATACACACTAACTCACTCACTCACACATTCATTCACACATTCACTCACTCACTCACACACTAACTCACTCACTCACACACTCACACACTCATTCACTCACTCACTCACACATTCACTAACTCACTCACACATTCACTCACTCACTCACTCACACATCCACTCACTCACTCACTCACACACTCACACATCCACTCACTCACTCACTCACTCACTCACTCACTCACTCACTCACTCACACATTCACTCACTCACTCACTCACACATCCACTCACTCACCCACTCACATTCACTCACACGCTCACACATTCACTCACTCACTCACACATTCACTCACTCACTCACACATCCACTCACTCACTCACTCACTCACTCACACTCACTCACTCACACATCCACTCACTCACTCACACACTCACTCACACACACTCACTCACTCATTCACACATTCACTCACTCACTCACTCACACATTCACTCACTCACTCACACATCGACTCACTCACTCACACACACTCACTCACTCACACATCCACTCACTCACTCACACACTCACTCACTCACACACACTCACTCACGCATTCACTCACACACTCACTCATATTCACTCACACACACACATTCACTCACTCACACATTCACTCATATTCACTCACACACACTCACACATTCACTCACACATTCACTCACTCACTCACACTCACTCAATCACACACTCACTGACTCACATTCACTCAATCACACACTCACTCACACACTCACTCACAAACTCACTCACTCACTCACACATTCACTCACACACTCACTCACGAACTCACTCACTCACACATTCACTCACTCACAAATTCACTCACTCACTCACTCACACTCACTCAATCACACACACTCACTCAATCACACATCCACTCACTCACTCACTCACACATTCACTCACTCAATCACACACTCACTCACACACACACATTCACTCACTCACACATTCACTCATATTCACTCACTCACTCACATATTCACTCACTCACTCACACTCACTCACACATTCACTCACAAACTCACTCACTCACACTCACTCACACATTCACTCACACACAAACTCACTCACTCACTCACACACTCACTCACTCATACACACTAACTCACTCACTCACTCACACATTCACTCACACTCACACTCACTCAATCACACATTCACTCACTCACACATTCACTCATTCACTCACACTCACTCACACATTCACTCAGTCACTCACTCACTCAATCACACACTCACTCACACACACTCACACACTCACTCACTCATACACACTAACTCACTCACTCACTCACACATTCACTCACAAACTCACTCACTCACACTCACTCACACATTCACTCACACACAAACTCACTCACTCACTCACACACTCACTCACTCATACACACTAACTCACTCACTCACTCACACATTCACTCACACTCACACTCACTCAATCACACATTCACTCACTCACACATTCACTCATTCACTCACACTCACTCACACATTCACTCAGTCACTCACTCACTCAATCACACACTCACTCACACACACTCACACACTCACTCACTCATACACACTAACTCACTCACTCACTCACACATTCACTCACACTCACACTCACTCAATCACACATTCACTCACTCACTCAATCACACACTCACTCACACACACTCACACATTCACTCACACACTCACAAACTCACTCACTCACTCACTCACATTCACTCACCATTGTGAGGATTGATGGAGAATCCTGCGGTTGAGGGAGACACCAGGCTGTAGACGATTTGTCCGTTCTGGCCCGAATCCCGGTCCGTTGCTGTCACGGTAATAATGCTGCTGCTGAGTGTCACAGACTCGGCAATTGTTACCTGAGGGGAGAGTCAAATCCAGTCAGTCCAGTTCACAGTGCGATGGGCTGGATTCTCCAGAAACCGGCTGTGTCCCCACTCCAGCGAAAAAACACTGGAGTTTTACTCTGCCATACATAGACATAGAATTTACAGTACAGAAGGAGGCCATTCGGCCCTTCAAGTGTGCACCGGCTCTTGGAAAGAGCACCCTACCCAAGCCCACACCTCCACCCTATCCCCAGAACCCAGTAACCCCACCCAACACTCAATGCAAGAAGCATCAGGAATAAGGTGGGTGAACTTAAGGCATGGATCGGTACTTGGGACTACGATGTGGTGGCCGTCACGGAAACTTGGATAGAAGAGGGGCAGAAATGGTTGTTGGAGGTCCCTGGTTATAGATGTTTCCACAAGATTAGGGAGGATGGTAAAAGACGTGGGGGGGGGGGGGGTGGCATTGTTAATTAGAGATAGTATAACAGCTGCAGAAAGGCAGTTTGAGGGGGATCTGCCGACTGAGGTAATATGGGTTGAAGTCAGAAATAGGAAAGGAGCATTCACCTTGTTGGGAGTTTTCTATAGGCCCCCCAATAGCAGCAGAGATGTGGAGGAACAGATTGGGAAACAGATTTTGGAAAGGTGCAGAAGTCACAGGGTAGTAGTCATGGGTGACTTCAACTTCCAAACATTGAGTGGAAACTCTTTAGATCAAATAGTTTGGATGGGGTAGTGTTTGTGCAGTGTGTCCAGGAAGCTTTTCTAACACAGTATGTAGATTGTCTGACCAGAGGGGAGGCCATATTGGATTTAGTACTTGGTAATGAACCAGGGCAGGTGATAGATTTGTTAGTGGGGGAGCATTTTGGAGGTAGTGACCACAATTCTGTGACTTTCACTTTAGCAATGGAGAGGGATAGGTGCGTGCAACAGGGCAAGGTTTATAATTGGGGGAAGGGTAAATACAATGCTGTCAGACAAGAATTGAAGTGCATAAGTTGGGAACATAAGCTGTCAGGGAAGGACACAAGTGAAATGTGGAACTTGTTCAAGGAACAGGTACTGCGTGTCTTTGATATGTATGTCCCTGTCAGGCAGGGAAGAGATGGTCGAGTGAGGGAACCATGGTTGACAAGAGAGGTTGAATGTCTTGTTAAGAGGAAGAAGGAGACTTATGTAAGGCTGAGGAAACAAGGTTCAGACAGGGCACTGGAGGGATACAAGACAGCCAGGAGGGAACTGAAGAAAGGGATTAGGAGAGCTAAGAGAGGGCATGAAAAATCTTTGGCGGGTAGGATCAAGGAAAACCCCAAGGCCTTTTACACATATGTGAGAAATATGAGAATGACTAGAGGGAGGGTAGGTCCGATCAAGGACAGTAGCGGGAGATTGTGTATTGAGTCTGAAGAGATAGGAGAGGTCTTGAACAAGTATTTTTCTTCAGTATTTACAAACGAGAGGGGCCATATTGTTGGAGAGGACAATGTGAAACAGACTGGTAAGCTCGAGGAGATATTTGTCAGGAAAGAAGATGTGTTGGGCATTTTGAAAAACTTGAGGATAGACAAGTCCCCCGGGCCTGACGGGATATATCCAAGGATTCTATGGGAAGCCAGAAATGAAATTGCAGAGCCGTTGGCAATGATCTTTTCGTCCTCACTGTCAACAGGGGTGGTACCAGGGGATTGGAGAGTGGCGAATGTCGTGCCCCTGTTCAAAAAAGAGAATAGGGATAACCCTGGGAATTACAGGGCAGTTAGTCTTACTTCAGTGGTAGGCAAAGTAATGGAAAGGGTACTGAGGGATAGGATTTCTGAGCATCTGGAAAGACACTGCTTGATTAGGGATAGCCAGCACGGATTTGTGAGGAGTAGGTCTTGCCTCACAAGTCTTATTGACTTCTTTGAGGAGGTGACCAAGCATGTGGATGAAGGTAAAGCAGTGGATGTAGTGTACATGGATTTTAGTAAGGCATTTGATCAGGTTCCCCATGGTAGGCTTATGCAGAAAGTAAGGAGGCATGGGATAGTGGGACATTTGGCCAGTTGGATAACGAACTGGCTAACCGATAGAAGTCAGAGAGTGGTGGTGGATGGCAAATATTCAGCCTGGAGCCCAGTTATCAGTGGCGTACTGCAGGGATCAGCTCTGGGTCCTCTGCTGTTTGTGATTTTCATTAACGACTTGGATGAGGGAGTTGAAGGGTGGGTCAGTAAATTTGCAGATGATACCATAATTGGTGGAGTTGTGGATAGTGAGGAGGGCTGTTGTCGGCTTCAAAGAGACATAGATAGGATGCAGAGCTGGGCTGAGAAGTGGCAGATGGAGTTTAATCCTGACAAGTGTGAGGCTGTCCATTTTAGAAGGACAAATATGAATGCGGAATACAGGGTTAATGGTAGGGTTCTTGGCAATGTGGAGGAGCAGAGAGATCTTGGGGTCTATGTTCATAGATCTTTGAAAGTTGCCACTCAAGTAGATAGAACTGTGAAGAAGGCCTATGGTGTGCTAGCGTTCATTAGCAGAGGGATTGAATTTAAGAGCTGTGAGGTGATGATGCAGCTGTACAAAACCTTGGTCAGGCCACATTTGGAGTACTGTGTGCAGTTCTGGTCACCTCATTTTAGGAAGGATGTGGAAGCTTTGGAAAAGGTGCAAAGGAGATTTACCAGGATGTTGCCTGGAATGGAGAGTAGGTCGTACGAGGAAAGGTTGAGGGTGCTAGGCCTTTTCTCATTAGAACGGAGAAGGATGAGGGGCGACTTGATAGAGGTTTATAAGATGATCAGAGGAATAGATAGAGTAGGCAGTCAGAGACTTTTTCCTCGGGTGGAACAAACCATTACAAGGGGACATAAATTTAAGATAAATGGTGGAAGATATAGGGGGGATGTCAGAGGTAGGTTCTTTACCCAGAGAGTAGTGGGGGCATGGAATGCACTGCCTGTGGAAGTAGTTGAGTCGGAAACGTTAGGGACCTTCAAGCGGCTATTGGATAGGTACATGGATTAGGGTAGAATAATGGAGTGTAGAGTAATTTCTTCTAAGGGCAGCATGGTAGCATTGTGGATAGCACAATTGCTTCACAGCTCCAGGGTCCCCAAGTTCGATTCCCGACTCTGGGTCACTGTCTGTGCGGAGTCTGCACATCCTCCCCGTGACTGCGTGGGTTTCCTCCGGGTGCTCCGGTTTCCTCCCACAGTCCAAAGATGTGCAGGTTGGGTGGATTGGCCATGCTAAATTGCCCGTAGTGTCCTAAATTCTATGATTAACCTAGGACAAAATTTCGGCACAACATCGTGGGCCGAAGGGCCTGTTCTGTGCTGTATTTCTCTCTCTCTCAACACTAAGGGCAATTTTGGTCACTATGGGCAATTTAGCATGGCCAATCCACCTAACCCGCACATCTTTGGACTGTGGGGGGAAACCGGAGCACCCGGAGGAAACCCACGCACACACGGGGAG
>NC_052159.1:204048-213433 GCF_902713615.1 Scyliorhinus canicula
TGTCTGTGTGGTGTGTCTGTGTGTGTGTGTGTCTGTGTGTGTGTCTGTGCTGTGTCTGTGTGTGTGTGTCTGTGTGTGTTGTCTGTGCGTGTTGGTCTGTGTGTGTGTGTGTCTGTGTGTGTGTGTGTCTGTGCGTGTATGTCTGTGTGTGTGTGTCTGTGTGTGTGTGTCTGTGCGTGTGTGTCTGTGTGTGTGTGTGTCTGTGTGTGTGTCTGTGCGTGTGTGTCTGTGTGTGTGTGTCTGTGTGTGTGTGTGTCTGTGTGTGTGTGTCTGTGCGTGTGTGTCTGTGTGTGTGTGTGTCTGTGTGTGTGTGTCTGTGCGTGTGTGTCTGTGTGTGTGTGTGTCTGTGTGTGTGTGTGTCTGTGTGTGTGTGTGTCTGTGTGTATATGTGTGTGTGTGTCTGTGTGTGTGTGTGTCTGTGTGTGTGTGTGTCTGTCTGTGTGTGTGTGTGTGTATATGTGTGTGTGTGTCTGTGTGTGTGTGTCTGTCTGTGTGTGTATGTGTGTGTGTGTCTGTGTGTGTGTGTGTCTGTGTGTGTGTGTGTGTGTGTGTGTCTCAGTGTCAGCTCCTGTAGTAAAGATTTAAATTGTTTGCACAGGCACGTAACAGCTAATTGCTGTTCTCATGCTGGACGCAGTGGTTGTGGTTAAGTGTTTTTATTTTTACCTGTATATAAGTTGGGCGGTTGCTAAACCCGAGTCACTACACTTGTAGTGTCCCCCACCCTTCCACCTCCAATAACCTAAGGGGTAGAGTGAATAACAGGTAAGTTCTTTCTTTCTTTTTCTTGTTTCTATCTATAGGGGTTGGCAGGGAAGGCAGTACAATGCTCCTCCTGCAGAATGTTTGAGGTGAGGGATGCCGTCAGTGTCCCTGCTGATTTCACCTGTGGGAAGTGCACCCATCTCCAGCTCCTCAGAAACTGTGTTAGGGAGCTGGAGCTGGAGTTGGATGAACTTCAGGTCATTCGGGAGACAGAGGGGGTCATAGATAGGAGCTTCAGGGAAGTAGTTACTCCGAAGAATCAAGATAGATGGGTGACGGTGAGAGGGGCTGGGAGGAAACAGTCAGTGCAGGGATCCCCTGTGGTTGTTCCCCTCAGTAACAAATATACCATTTTGGATACTGTTGAGGGGTCTGTCGTGAAGGTGAGTGAGTGCCTTTAAATTTGCTTACCTTTCAGCGGGAGCAGGGTTTGAGGGAATATCAGGTAAGCTCTTCCTTTCTTTTTCTTTTTCTTGTTTTTTTTTAAATCTAGAGGTGATGTCAGGGAAGGCAGTACAATGCTCCTCCTGCAGAATGTTTGAGGTGAGGGACGCCGTCAGTGTCCCTGCTGATTTCATCTGTGGGAAGTGCACCCAACTCCAGCTCCTCAAAAACCGTGTTAGGGACCTGGAGCTTGAGCTGGATGAACTTCGGATCATTCAGGAGGCAGAGGGGGTCATAGATAGGAGCTTCAGGGAAGTAGTTACACCAAAGACTGGAGATAGATGGGTAACTGTAAGAGGGACTGGGAAGAAGCAGTCAGTGCAGGGAACCCCTGCGGTCGTTCCCCTGAGTAACAAGTATACCGTTTTGGATACTTGTGGGGGGGGGGACTTACCAGGGGTAAGCCATGGGGTACAGGCCTCTGGCACGGAGTCTGTCCCTGTTTCTGAGAAGGGAAGGGGGGGAAAGGAGTAGAACATTAGTAATTGGGGACTCAATAGTCAGGGGCACAGATAGGAGATTTTGTGGGAGCGAGAGAGACTCACGTTTGGTATGTTGCCTCCCAGGTGCAAGGGTACGTGATGTCTCGGATCGTGTTTTCCGGGTCCTTAAGGGGGAGGGAGAGCAGCCCCAAGTCGTAGTCCACATTGGCACTAACGACATAGGTAGGAAAGGGGACAAGGATGTCAGGCAGGCCTTTAGGGAGCTAGGATGGAAGCTCAGAGCGAGAACAAACAGAGTTGTTATCTCTGGGTTGTTGCCCGTGCCACGTGATAGTGAGATGAGGAATAGGGAGAGAGAGCAATTAAACACGTGGCTACAGGGATGGTGCAGGCGGGAGGGATTCAGATTTCTGGATAACTGGGGCTCTTTCTGGGGAAGGTGGGACCTCTATAGACAGGATGGTCTACATCTGAACCTGAGGGGCACCAATATCCTGGGGGGCAGATTTGTTAGTGCTCTTTGGGGGGTTTAAACTAATTCAGCAGGGGCATGGGAACCTGGATTGTAGTTTTGGGGTACGGGAGATTGAGAGTATAGAGGTCAGGAGCACAGATTTGACTTCGCAGGAGGGTGCCAGTGTTCAGGTAGGTGGTTTGAAGTGTGTCTACTTCAATGCCAGGAGTATACGAAATAAGGTAGGGGAACTGGCAGCATGGGTTGGTACCTGGGACTTCGATGTTGTGGCCATTTCAGAGACATGGATAGAGCAGGGACAGAAATGGTTGTTGCAGGTTCCGGAGTTTAGGTGTTTTAGTAAGGTCAGAGAAGGGGGCAAAAGAGGGGGAGGTGTGGCGCTGCTAGTCAAGGACAGTATTACGGTGGCGGAAAGGATGCTAGATGGGGACTCTTCTTCCGAGGTAGTATGGGCTGAGGTTAGAAACAGGAAAGGAGAGGTCACCCTGTTGGGAGTTTTCTATAGGCCACCTAATAGTTCTAGGGATGTAGAGGAAAGGATGGCGAAGATGATTCTGGAAAAGAGCGAAAGTAACAGGGTAGTTGTTATGGGAGACTTTAACTTTCCAAATATTGACTGGAAAAGATACAGTTCGAGTACATTAGATGGGTCGTTCTTTGTACAATGTGTGCAGGAGGGTTTCCTGACACAATATGTTGACAGGCCAACAAGAGGCGAGGCCACATTGGATTTGGTTTTGGGTAATGAACCAGGCCAGGTGTTAGATTTGGAGGTAGGTGAACACTTTGGAAACAGTGACCACAATTCGGTGACCTTTACGTTAGTGATGGAAAGGGATAAGTATACCCCGCAGGGCAAGAGTTATAGCTGGGGGAAGGGCAATTATGATGCCATTAGACATGACTTAGGATGTGTAGGTTGGAGAAGTAGGCTGCAAGGGTTGGGCACACTGGATATGTGGAGCTTGTTCAAGGAACAGCTATTGCGTGTTCTTGATAAGTACGTACCAGTCAGGCAGGGAGGAAGGGGTCGAGCGAGGGAACCGTGGTTTACCAAAGAAGTGGAATCTCTTGTTAAGAGGAAGAAGGAGGCCTATGTGAAGATGAGGCGTGAAGTTTCAGTTGGGGCACTTGAAAGTTACAAGGAAGCGAGGAAGGATCTAAAGAGAGAGCTAAGACGAGCAAGGAGGGGACATGAGAAGTCTTTGGCAGGTAGGATCAAGGAAAACCCAAAAGCTTTCTATAGGTATGTCAGGAATAAAAGAATGGACTAGGGTAAGAGTAGGGCCAGTCAAGGACAGTGGTGGGAAGTTGTGTGTGGAGGCTGAGGAGATAAGCGAGATACTAAATGAATACTTTTCGTCAGTATTCACTCAGGAAAAAGATAATATTGTGGAGAAGAATGCTGAGACCCAGGCGATTAGAATAGATGGCATTGAGGTGCGTAGGGAAGAAGTGTTGGCAATTCTGGACAAGGTGAAAATAGATAAGTCCCCGGGGCCTGATGGGATTTATCCTAGGATTCTCTGGGAAGCCAGGGAAGAGATTGCTGAGCCTTTGGCTTTGATTTTTAGGTCATCATTGGCTACAGGAATAGTGCCAGAGGACTGGAGGATAGCAAATGTGGGCCCTTTGTTCAAGAAGGGGAGTAGAGATAACTCCGGTAACTATAGGCCGGTGAGCCTAACGTCTGTGGTGGGTAAAGTCTTGGAGAGGATTATAAAAGATATGATTTATAATCATCTAGATAGGAATAATATGATTAGGGATAGTCAGCATGGTTTGTGAAGGGTAGGTCATGCCTCACAAACCTTATCGAGTTCTTTGAGAAGGTGACTGAACAGGTAGACGAGGGTAGAGCAGTTGATGTGGTGTATATGGATTTCAGTAAAGCGTTTGATAAGGTTCCCCACGGTCGGCTATTGCAGAAAATACGGAGGCTGGGGATTGAGAGTGATTTAGAGATGTGGATCAGAAATTGGCTAGTTGAAAGAAGACAGAGAGTGGTAGTTGATGGGAAATGTTCAGAATGGAGTTCAGTTACGAGTGACGGACCACAAGGATCTGTTCTGGGGCCGTTGCTGTTTGTCATTTTTATAAATGACCTAGAGGAGGGCGCAGAAGGATGGGTGAGTAAATTTGCAGACGACACTAAAGTCGGTGGAGTTGTAGACAGTGCGGAAGGACGTTGCAGGTTACAGAGGGACATAGATAAGCTGCAGAGCTGGGCTGAGAGGTGGCAAATGGAGTTTAATGTGGAGAGGTGTGAGGTGATTCACTTTGGAAAGAATAACAGGAATGCGGACTATTTGGCTAATGGTAAAATTCTTGGTAGTGTGGATGAGCAGAGGGATCTCGGTGTCCATGTACATAGATCCCTGAAAGTTGCCACCCAGGTTGATAGGGTTGTGAAGAAGGCCTATGGTGTGTTGGCCTTTATTGGTAGAGGGATTGAGTTCCGGAGCCATGAGGTCATGTTGCAGTTGTACAAAACTCTAGTACGGCCGCATTTGGAGTATTGCGTACAGTTCTGGTCACCTCATTATAGGAAGGACGTGGAAGCTTTGGAACGGGTGCAGAGGAGATTTACCAGGATGCTGCCTGGTATGGAGGGAAAATCTTACGAGGAAAGGCTGATGGACTTGAGGTTGTTTTCGTTAGAGCGAAGAAGGTTAAGAGGTGACTTAATTGAGGCATACAAAATGATCAGGGGGTTAGATAGGGTGGACAGCGAGAGCCTTCTCCCGCGGATGGAGGTGGCTAGCACGAGGGGACATAGCCTTAAATTGAGGGGTAATAGATATAGGACAGAGGTCAGAGGTGCTTTTTTTACGCAAAGAGTGGTGAGGCCGTGGAATGCCCTACCTGCAATAGTAGTGAACTCGCCAACATTGAGGACATTTAAAAGTTTATTGGATAAGCATATGGATGATAAGGGCATAGTGTAGGTTAGATGGCCTTTAGTTTTTTTCCATGTCGGTGCAACATCGAGGGCCGAAGGGCCTGTACTGCGCTGTATCGTTCTATGTTCTCTATGTTCTATGAATCCATCCCTGTGGCTCAGAAGGGAAGGAGGGAGAGCAGGAGAGCAATAGTTATTGGGGACTCGATAGTTAGAGCGACAGATAGACGGTTCTGTGGCAGCGAAAGAGACTCACGGATGGTATGTTGCCTCCCGGGTGCCAGGGTCCGTGACGTCTCGGACCGTGTTTTCAGAATCCTTAAGGGGAGGGGGAACAGTCACAAGTTGTGGTACACATCGGTACCAACGACATAGGTAAGAGGAGAGACGGTAAAACAGGAATTTAGGGAGCTAGGGTGGAAGCTGAGAGCCAGGACAAACCATGTTGTCATCTCTGGTTTGTTGCCAGTGCCACGTGCTAGTGAGGTGAGGAACAGGGAGAGAGTGCAGATAAACACGTGGCTGCAGGGATGGTGTAGGAGGGAGGGTTTCAGTTACGTGGATAATTGGAGCACATTCTGGGGAAGGTGGGACCTGTACAGACAGGATGGTTTGCACCTGAACCAGAGGGGCACCAATATCCTGGGAGGGAAATTTGCTACGGCTCTTCGGGAGGGTTTAAACTAATTTGTCAGGGGGCTGGGAAAACGAGCTGTAGTCCAGAAGCCAGTGTTGAGAGTAGTGAGGTACTGAGGAGGGTATCAAGGTCGCAGGAGTGTACCGGCAGACAGAAAGGTGGGTTGAAGTGTGTCTACTTCGATGCAATGGACATCCGGAATAAGGTAGGTGTAATGAACTCCAATTGGCTTTATTGGTTGGCCAATTGGAGTATGAGCTCCCTCAATGATAGCTCATTGAGGGGGCCCATATAATCACCTGTATAGGCTTTGTGAGCAGTCTTAAGTTGACTGAACTGCTAGCAGCACTGTTTGTAGCTGCTCCTGTAATATCGTTATTGTAAATAAATATTGGTGTGGTGACGGAACTCCTGCCTCCCGTGGACTACTACAGTCGGTGAACTTGGAGCGTGGATTGGTACTTGGGACTACGATGTTGTGGCCATTACGGAGACATGGTTAGAACAGGGACAGGAATGGTTGTTGAAAGTTCCGGGGTATAGATGTTTCAGTAAGAGTAGGGAAGGTAGTAAAAGAGGTGGAGGAGTAGCATTGTTAATCAAGGATAGTTTAACGGCTGCAGAAAGGCAGTTCGAAGGGGATCTGCCAACTGAGGTAATATGGGCCGAAGTTAGAAATAGGAAAGGAGCAGTCACATTGTTAGGAATTTTCTATAGGCCCCCAAATAGTAATAGAGACGTGGAGGAAGAAATTGTAAAACAGATTATGGATAGGTGTGGAGGTCTCAGGGTAGTTGTCATGGGTGACTTTAACTTTCCAAATATTGATTGGAACCTCTATAGGTCGAACAGTTCGGATGGGGCAGTTTTTGTACAGTGTGTGCAGGAGGGGTTCCTGACACAATATGTGGATAGGCCGACAAGAGGGGGGGCCACATTGGATTTGGTATTGGGTAATGAACCGGGCCAAGTGTTAGATTTGTTTGTGGGAGAGCACTTTGGTGATAGTGCCCACAATTCGGTGTCTTTCACTATAGCAATGGAGAGGGATAGGGCCATACGGCAGGGCAAGGTTTATAATTGGGGGAGGGGTAATTATGATGCGATTAGGCAAGAATTAGGGAGCATAAGATGGGAACAAAAACTGTCAGGGAAAGGCACAAATGAAAAGTGGAGCTTGTTCAAGGAACAAATACTGCGTGTCCTTGATAGGTATGTCCCTGTCAGGCAGGGAGGAAATGGCCGTGTGAGGGAACCATGGCTCACAAAAGAGGTTGAATGTCTTGTCAAGAGGAAAACGGAAGGGTATGTAAGGATGAGAAAACAAGGTTCAGTTGGGTCGCTTGAGGGTTACAAGCTAGCAAGGAATGAGCTAAAAAAAGGGCTTAGGAGAGCTCGGAGGGAGCATGAGAAGTCCATGACGGGCCGGATCAAGGAAAACGGCAAGGCTTTTTACTCTTATGTGAGAAAGAAAAGAATGACCAGGGTGAGGGTAGGGCCGGTCAAGGACAGTAGTGGGAACTTGTGCATGGAGTCAGAAGAAATAGGAGAGGCATTGAATGAATACTTTTCTTCAGTGTTCACCAAGGAGAGGGGCCATGTTTTTGAGGATGAGAGTGTGATACAGGCGGGTAGGCTGGAGGAGGTAGATGTTCTGAGGGAGGATGTATTAGCAATTTTGAAAAACCTTAGGGTCGACAAGTCCCCTGGGCCAATGGGATATATCCAAGGATTCTTTGGGAAGCAAGGGATGAGATTGCAGAGCCTTTGGCTTTGATCTTTGGGTCCTCATTGTCCACGGGGATAGTGCCAGAGGACTGGAGAGTGGCAAATGTTGTTTCTCTGTTCAAGAAAGGGAATAAGAATGACCCTTGTAATTATCGGCCAGTTAGTCTTACTTCGGTGGTCGGTAAGTTAATGGAAAAGGTCCTGAAGGATAGGATTTATGACTATTTGGAAAGATGCAGCTTAATCCGGGATAGTCAACACAGATTCGTGAAGGGTAAGTCTTGCCTCACAAATTTCATTGAATTCTTTGAGGATGTAACTAAGTGTGTAGATGAAGGTAGAGCAGTTGATGTCGTGTACATGGATTTCAGTAAGGCGTTTGATAAGGTTCTCCATGGTCGGCTTATGAAGAAAGTAAGGAGGTGTGGGATAGAGGGAAATTTGGGCAATTGGATAAGTAACTGGCTATCACATAGAAGACAGAGGGTGGTGGTGGATGGAAAATGTTCAGACTGGAGACCAGTTACCAGCGGTGTACCACAGGGATCAGTGCTGGGTCCTCTGCTATTTGTGATTTTTATCAATGACTTGGAGGAGGGGGCTGAAGGGTGGGTCAGTAAATTTGCTGATGACACCAAGATTGGTGGAGTAGTGGATGAGGTGGAGGGTTGTTGTAGGCTGCAAAGAGACATTGATAGGATGCAGAGCTGGGCCGAAAAATGGCAGATGGAGTTTAACCCTGATAAGTGCGAGGTGATTCATTTTGGTAGGAAAAATTTGAATGCGGATCACAGGGTCAACGGCAGGGTTCTGAGGAATGTGGAGGAACAGAGAGATCTTGGGGTTCATGTCCACAGATCTCTGAAGGTTGCCACTCAAGTGGATAGAGCCGTGAAGAAGGCTTATAGTGTGTTAGCGTTTATTAACAGGGGGCTTGAGTTTAAGAGCCACGGGGTTATGCTGCAACTATACAGGGCCCTGGTGAGACCAAATTTGGAGTATTGTGTGCAGTTCTGGTCACCTCATTATAGGAAGGATGTGGAAGCATTGGAAAGGGTGTAAAGGAGATTTACCAGGATGCTGCCTGGTTTGGAGGGTAGGTCTCATGAGGAAAGGTTGAGGGAGCGAGGGCTTTTCTCTTTGGAGCGGAGGAGGATGAGAGGCAACTTAATAGAGGTTTATAAGATGATGGGGGGATAGATAGAGTGGACGTTCAGAGACTATTCCCTCGGGTGGATGTAGCTGTTACAAGGGGGCATAACTATAAGGTTCAGGGTGGGAGATATAGGAGGGATGTCCGAGGTAGGTTATTTACTCAGAGAGTGGTTAGGGTGTGGAATGGACTGCCTGCTGTGATAGTGGAGTCGGACACTTTAGGAACTTTCAAGTGGTTATTGGATAGGCACATGGAGCCCACCAGAATGACAGGGAGTGGGATAGCTTGATCTTGGTTTCGGACAAAGCTCGGCACAACATGGAAGGCCGATGGACCTGTTCTGTGCTGTACTGTTCTATGTTCAGTGTCAGCCCCTGCACGGTCTGTGTGTGCGTGTGCGTGTCTCAGAAGACCATCAGAAAGAGGAACAGGTTTAGGCCATTCGGCCCCTCGAGCCTGCCCCTCCAATCAACAGGATCACAGCTGATCCAACATTCCTCACGTCCGCTTTCCTGCCCTTTCCCGTAACCCTCGATTCCCTCACTGATCAAGAATCTATCTCAGCCTTAAATACACACACGGACTCTGCCCCCCCCAGCTCTCTGTGGCCAGGTGTTCCCAAGACTCACACAACTCTCTGAGAGAAGAAATTCCTCCTCATCTCAGTCTGAAATTGTCCCCTTTATTCTGAGACTCCGCCCTCTGGTCACAGACGCTCCCATGAGGGGGAAACATCCACTCAGCATTTACTCTGTCAGCCCCGTGAACAATCCGACACGTCTCAACATGATCACATCTCATGTTTCTAAACTCCAATTAATGGAGTCCCAACCTA